>NC_069503.1:822210485-822262985 GCF_027579735.1 Bombina bombina
ATTTTTCTCCTTCCAATAAAGTACAGCTGAAAAGTTGATCAAATATACCTGTATATGATTACCCTATTAAACTGGCGTTAGTTCACCCTCCCCAATAATTTCATTAATTTCAATAATCTATCTATACATATCTAATGATATAGAACCATATCAGTAATGGTCTGATATAAAATAATCTGAAAAGTTATTATTCTAAAAATGAAAACCATGATTTATATCGGTCTTACTGACTAGTGATTTAAACTTGTGATTTAAATCAATTTAAATCAAATCCACCCTGGTAATAAATTATACATAATCTATTTTCTTTTTAACAGTGGAAGTATTACTAACCATTTAAAGGGACAGTAAAGTAAAAATGTAACTTTCATGGTTTAGATAGAGCTAGGGCCGGATTTATAATAAGGCATGTGCCTACAGGCACCCTCTATAAAGGGTTACCTGTTCCTGCCTAACAGATGTTAGTTAAAGGACCAGTACACTCAGTGAAAAACTCCAGTATCTACAATTTTAGACAATGCGTCCATGTTTATTGGTTTTATTCAATGAAAGTTCAGTAATTATCTCTTTAAAAACTGCCTAGTATCATTTAAGACTCTAATTGACCAATCAGAGTTGAGTCTTGAGAGAAAAACTGCAATGACAGAAAGTTAGACGACATACAAGACAGTTATGGCACACAGCCACCACAGAAAAATGAGTAAGAATCTTTTTCACCTGCTAAATATTGATTTGATTTCATTTAGGCATCATTTTTTTGTGCTGGATGTGATTTTAACATGCTAAATTGACATTAAAAAGGGTTATTTTATAGATGTTTCCAATATAGAGAACACAGGATTTTTTTAAAAATTCAATGTCCATCGTAATAGACATCAGGTCTTGACAGATGTAAATTGCAGGAAAGTCAAGTTGGTATTGTTAGTAAATTAATTTATGAATGTATTACAATTGAAGGGGTTAAATTATTGGGGGGGAAAGCTAAACCTAGGTAGGCTCATATGCTAATTACTTAGACTTTAAAGGCCACCTCTTATTTGAATTCATTTTAACAGTTTTTCACCACTAGAGGACATTTGTTCATGTGTGTCATATAGATAACATTGAGCTCATGCACGTGAAGTTACCTAGGAGTAAGCACCGATTGGTTAAAATGCAAGTTTGTCAAAAGAACTGAAATAAGTTTGCAGAGGCTTAGATACAAGGTAATTACAGAGGTAAAATTGTATTTTTATAATTGTGTTGGTAATACAAAACTGGGGAATGGGTAATAAAGGGATTATCTATCTTTTTAAATAACTAAAATTCTGGTGTTGACTGTCCCTTTAATTGATTGTTTTGGAGGTCATGCAAATACATAGACCATTCAGCACTAAGTTATATTTTATTTCAAACAATATCAATGTAATGTTTGCAAAGTTTATACGTATACACTTTAGCTGAACTACAAGGAATGTAGGAGAAATATTAGTTTTGTTTTTAACCCCTTAATGACCACAGAACTTTTCCATTTTCTGCCCGTTTGGGACCAAGACTATTTTAACATTTATGCGGTGTTTGTGTTTAGCTGTAATTTTCCTCTTACTCATTTACTGTACCCACACATATTATATACCGTTTTTCTCGCCATTAAATGGACTTTCTAAAGATACCATTATTTTCATCATATCTTATAATTTACTATATATATATATAAAAAAAAAATATGAGGAAAAAATGGAAAAAAACACACTTTTTCTATCTTTGACCCCCAAAATCTGTTACATATCTACAACCACCAAAAAACATCCATGCTAAATAGTTTCTAAATTTTGTCCTGAGTTAAGAAATACCCAATGTTTACATGTTCTTTGCTTTTTTTGTAAACTATAGGGCCATAAATACAAGTAGCACTTTGCTATTTCCAAACCATTTCTTTTCAAAATTAGCGATAGTTACATTAGAGCACTGTTATCTTTCAGGAATCTCTGAATATCCGTTGACATGTATATATTTTTTTTTTAGTAGACAACCCAAAGTATTGATCTAGGCCCATTTTGGTATATTTCATGAACCATGTTACCGCCAAATGCGATCAAATACAACAAATCTTTCACTTTTTCACTAATTTTTTCACAAACTTTTGGTTTCTCACTGAAATTATTTACAAACAGCTTGTGCAATTATGGCATAAATGGTTGTAAATTCTTCTCTGGGATCCCCTTTGTTCATAAATAGCAGACATATATGGCTTTGGCGTTGCTTTTTGGTAATTAGAAGGCCGCTAAATGCCACTGCGCACCACATGTGTATTATGCCCAGCAGTGAAGGGGTTAATTAGGGAGCATGTAGGGAGCTTTTGGGGTAATTTTAGCTTTAGTGTAGTGTAGTAGACAACCCCAACTATTGATCTAGGCCCATTTTGGTATATTTCATGCCACCATTTCACCGCCAAATGCGATCAAATTAAAAAAAAACTTAAAATTTTCACAATTTTAGGTTTCTCACTGAAATCATTTACAAACAGCTTTTGCAATTATGGCACAAATGGTTGTAAATGCTTCTCTGGGATCCCCTTAGTTCAGAAATAGCAGACATATATGGCTTTGGCATTGCTTTTTGGCAATTAGAAGGCCGCTAAATGCCGCTGCGCACCACACGTGTATTATGCCCAGCAGTGCAGAGGTTAATTAGGGAGCTTGTAGGGTTAATTTTAGCTTTAGTGTAGTAGACAACCCAAAGTATTGATCTAGGCCCATTTTGGTATATTTCATGCCACCATTTCACCGCCAAATGAGATCAAATAAAAAAAAAAGTTCCCTTTTTCACAAACTTTAGGTTTCTCACTGAAATTATTTACAAACAGCTTGTGCAATTATGGCACAAATGGTTGTAAATGCTTCTCTGGGATCCCCTTTGTTCAGAAATAGCAGACATATATAGCTTTGGTGTTGCTTTTTGGTAATTAGAAGGCCTCTAAATGCCACTGCGCACAACACGTGAATTATGCTCAGCAGTGAAGGGGTTAATTAGGTAGCTTGTAGGGAGCTTGCAGGGTTAATTTTAGCTTTAGTGTAGAGCTCAGCCTCCCACCTGAAACATCAGACCTCCTGATCTCTCCCAAACAGCTCTCTTCCCTCCCCCACCCCACAATTGTCCCCGCCATCTTAAGTACTGGCAGAAACTCTGCCAGTACTAAAATAAAAGGTATATTTGGGCTTTTTTGTGTTTTTTTAAAGCATATTTACATATGCTGCTGTGTAGGATCCCCCTTTAGCCCCCAACCTCACTGATCCCCCACCAAACAGCTGTCTAACCCTCCCCCTCTGCCTTAATGGGCGCCATCTTGGGTACTGGCAGCTGTCTGCCAGTACCCAGTTTAGAAAAAGTGTGGTTTTTTTTTAGAAAAAATCCCTTTTTCTGTAGTGTAGCTCCCCCCCCACCCCTCTAAGATCCCTTTGATTATTGTTTTATTTTTTTAAGTATGCCCTTTTCCCCCACATATGTACTTGCAACTTTTCTGTAGTATAGCGGTTCCCACCCGCTCCCGCCCGTGCACGCGCCCACCCGCCGCCCCCGTTGGCTCCGCCTCCGATCCCGCCCCCTCCACCTTACACGGCTCACCGATGGCCGCCCACCCGCTTACCAAGTCGGCTCCCACACACCAACGATACCGGCCATTGCTGTCCGGTGCAGAGAGGACCACAGAGTGGCTCTCTCTGCATCGGATGGCCATGTAAGGTTATTGCAGGATGCCTCCATATCGAGGCATCACTGCAATAACCGGAAAGCAGCTGGAAGCGATCAGGATCGCTTCCAGCTGCTTTCCACACCGAGGACGTGCAGGGTACGTCCTCAGGCGTTAACTGCCTTTTTTTTGAGGATGTACCCTGCACGTCCTTGGTCGTTAAGGGGTTAAATTGTATGTGCTAACAGTGGTAATGTTTCCTGAAAAAGCTGCCATAAATACATCAAACTAACATTCTCTGAGTTTTTTTATTGCAAGGCAACTATAGATGAAAAAAGCAATACATTGTGGTATGTCCATCTGTGTATAATTCTGTGATTAAACAAGGTTAATCATTCAACCAAAGGGAAAGTACAATGTGAGTTTTAATGAGATTTTGCTCTCTCTGTCACAATGTCCATTATAGTGGACATGAAAAAAACATGGTAAAGACGTCACTTAGCTAATTTATTTTTGTCACTATTATTTTTTGGTTGGAATAAAGATAATATTTGCCTATAAGAATATTTGTCCACTCAGTCGAAATAATTCAGAATTGAATGGGTTAAGGTCACGAGTATTACGCATGTGTGGCATCCTGTTTCCCCCACTCATGTGCAATGCTTATTTCACTGACGGTGGCCATCTTAGTTAAGGTCAATGGCGCATCGCTGAATGCTGATTGGGGAGTCCAGTGGGGGGCTTTAGATTTTGGTGCCAACAGGCAACGGGGCTGCAAATCCAGCCCTGGATAGAGCATCTAATTATTACACTTTTAGATTTACTCCACAGCCTGCTTATATTTACATTTCAATATAGAATACCAAGAAAACAAAGCAAATGTGAATGGAACTTTTTATTTTAATTCCATGCTCTATCTGAATCATGAAAGGTTTTATTTTGACATTACTGTCCTTTAAAGTCACCTAAGGCTGTAATTTCTTAACCTGATTCCAGGCTGTTTTCATAGTAAAATATTTGTCTATAGCTGTAGGAATAATGAGGAGTTGGGTACTTCTACAGTTAGTATGATGTCATTGCACTCATGTTCTATGACATTGATATGCCAGCAGTTTTGTGTGGCACATAATAAGCAAATATAAATCTACTACTTAGGAAGAACAAATAGAAGCCAGATATAAAAAGTAAAGGAACATGAAAGTCACAATTAAACTTTTAGGGTTGAGACAGAGCATGATAGTTCATAAGATTTTTTTAATGTACGTCTATTTTCAAATTGACTTTATTCTCTTGATATCCGTTGTTGAAAAGCATACGTTCTGAAACTAATTCTACTCTCTAGTCTTAATCTATTGATTTAAGAAAGGGACATGAAAGGGACATGAAACCCAAAATATTTTATGACTCAGTGCATACAACAACTTTTCAGTTTACTTCTGGTATTAAATTTGCTTAATTCTTGTTGTATCTTTTTTTTTTTTTTTTTTTTTTGAAGGAGCAGCAATGCACTACAGGGAGCTAGCTGAACATATCTGGTGAACCAATGACAAGAGACATATAAGTGCAGCAACCCATCAGCAGCTAGGTCCTAGTAGTGCATTGCTGCTACAAATCCTACCTAGGTATGTTTTTAAACAAAGGATACCAAGAAAAAGAAGCAAATGAAATAATAGAAGTAAAGAAGGAAGTTTTTTACAATTGTATGCCATACCTGTCATGAGACAAAAAATGGTGGTGTTATGTCCCTTTAAGACAAAACTTTAATACATCTGTGCACAGGATGTTTGTCCACAAACTTCACATATTTATTGTTTTTATTTTTTAACATCAATTGTAACTTTCAAAAGTATTAGTTGTTTTCAGTATAGAGAGGTTATTGTCTGTGCATGACTATCCTTTCTATATGCCTTATAGCAGGGGTGTCAAACTCATTAGTCGCGGGCCATTTTCAATACAAGTGCAACTCACGTGGGCCGCACATTACCTACATATCTTGCCGTTGCTAAACAAAGCAGCAACGTTTGCTATAACTGTTTACATTTCAAAAGATTGTGTTCTGTAACTCCTAATTAACTTACCCTGGCTTGATGAAACGCGCTCTACCGCTTTTAAGAAGGTGACACACATGCTCCATTCATGCTATTTTTTTTCTCTAGCAGTCCTGTTTCGAGGGCGGTCACAGTTTAGCATACGCATGCGCATAGTATAACATGTCCTCTGCATTATAAACAGGGCCGTTGCTACGATTTTTGGCCACACAGGCGAGGATACATTTTGCCCCCCCCATCCCGATTACATACCATCCCATTCCTAGTTAAAGGGACACTGAACCCAAATTTTTTCTTTTGTAATTCAGAAAGAGCATGCAATTTTAAGCAACTTTCTAATTTACTCCTATTATCAATTTTTCTTCGTTCTCTTGCTATCATTATTTGAAAAAGAAGGCATCTAAGCTTTTTTTTCAGTACTCTGGACAGCACTTTTTTTATTGGTGGATGAATTTATCCACCAATCAGCAAGGACAACCCAGGTTGTTCACCAAAAATGGGCCGGCATCTAAACTTACATTCTTGCATTTCAAATAAAGATACCAAGAGAATGAAGAAAATTTGATAATAGGAGTAAATTAGAAAGTTGCTTAAAATTTCATGCTCAATCTGAATCACGAAAGAAATTTTTTTGGTACAGTGTCCCTTTAACCCCTTAATGACCGGACCATTTTTCAATTTTCTTACCCTTAATGACAATGGCTATTTTTACATTTCTGTGGTGTTTGTGTTCAGCTGTAATTTTCCTCTTACTCATTTACTGTACCCACACATATTATATACCGTTTTTCTCGCCATTAAATGGACTTTCTAAAGATACCATTATTTTCATTATATCTTATAATTTACTATAAAAAAATTTATAAAATATGAGGAAAAAATGGAAAAAACACACTTTTTCTAACTTTGACCCCCAAAATCTGTTACACATCTGCAACCACTAAAAAACACCCATGCTAAATAGTTTCTAAATGTTGTCCTGAGTTTAGAAATACCCAATGTTTACATGTTCTTTGCTTTTTTTGTAAGTTATAGGGCAATAAATACAAGTAGCACTTCGCTATTTCCAAACCACTTTTTTTTCAAAATTAGCGCTAGTTACATTGGAACACTGATATCTGTAAGGAATACCTGAATATCCATTGACATGTATATATTTTTTTTAGAAGACATCCCAAAGTATTGATCTAGGCCCATTTTGGTATATTTCATGCCACCGTTTCACCGCCAAATGCGATCAAATTAAAAATTTTTTTCACTTTTTCACACATTTTGTCACAAACTTTAGGTTTCCCACTGAAATTATTTACAAACAGCTTCTGCAATTATGGCACAAATGGTTGTAAATGCTTCTCTGGGATCGCCTTTGTTCAGAAATAGCAGACTTATATGGCTTTGGGGTTGCTTTTTGGTAATTAGAAGGCCGCTAAATGCCGCTGCGCACCACACGTGTTTTATGCCCAGCAGTGAAGGGGTTAATTAGGGAGCATGTAGGGAGCTTGTAGGGTTAATTTTAGCTTTAGTTTAGTGTAGTAGACAACTCCAAGTATTGATCTAGGCCAATTTTGGTATATTTCATGCCACCATTTCACCGCCAAATGCGAGCAAATAAAAAAAACCTTTAAATTTTTCACAATTTTAGGTTTCTCACTGAAATTATTTACAAACAGTTTGTGCAATTATGGCACAAATGGTTGTAAAAGCTTCTCTGGGATCCCCTTTGTTCAGAAATAGCAGACATATATGGCTTTGGCGTTGCTTTTTGTTAATTAGAAGGCCGCTAAATGCTGCTGCGCACAACACGTGAATTATGCCCAGCAGTGAAGGAGTTAATTAGGTAGCTTGTAGGGCGCTGGCAGGGTTAATTTTAGCTTTAGTGTAGAGATCAGCCTCCCACCTGACACATCCCACCCCCTGATCTCTCCCAAACAGCTCTCTTCCCTCCCCCACCCCACAATTGTCCCCGCCATCTTAAGTACTGGCAGAAAGTCTGCCAGTACTAAATAAAAGGAGTTTTTTTTATTTTTAAAAAAAATGTATTCTGCTGTAATGGAGCCCTGCCTTAGCCCCCAACCTCCCTGATCCCCCACCAAACAGCTCTATAACCCTCCCTGCTACTTAATTGCCGCCATCTTGGGTACTGGCAGCTGTCTGCCAGTACCCAATTTGCCCCCAAAAATATTTATAAATTTTGCCCCCAAAAATATTTATAAACTTTTCTGTAGTGTAGCAGCCCCCCCCCCTCAATACCCCCAACCCCCCCCAGATCCTTTTATATATATATATATATATATATATATATATATATTTTTTTTTTATGTTTTGAACTTTTTTTTTTTTCATTGGTGTCAGTGGCTAATATGCGCGCACGCCCCATGTGCACGCGCGCGGCCCCCACGTGCACGCCCGCGCGCTGCCGCCTCTTTGCTTCCCTTCCCCCCGGAACACTGCACCATTGATACCGGTGCAGAGAGGGCCACAGAGTGGCTCACTGCATCGGAGGCTTGTTAAAAGGTATTGCAGGATGCCTCCATATCGAGGCATCACTGCAATACCCTGAGAGCTGCTGGAAGCAATTGCGATCGCTTCCAGCACTCTCTTAAACAACTGACGTACCAGGTACGTCCATTGTCACTAACTGCTAGTTTTTGCAGGACGTACCTGGTACGCCAGTTGTCATTAAGGGGTTAAAGGGAAATGAAACACAATTTTTTTTCTATTATGATTCAGATAGAGCATGACATTTTAAGCAACTTTCTAATTAACTCATATTATCAATTTTTCTTCATTCTCTTGTTATCTGTATTTGAAAAGCAGGAATGTAAGCTTAGGAGCAGCACTTGCTGATTGGTAGCTAAATGCAAATCAAAGAGTGGTAGCACAGCATGGCAATTCAAACAATGGTAGTGCAGCACAGCAAATCAAACTGTGGTAGCGCTGCACAGCAAATCAAACTGTGGTAGCGCTGCACAGTAAATCAAACTGTGGTAGCACTGCACAACAAATCAGACAGGGGTTGTGCTGCATAAATAAATCACAGTGGTTGTGCTGCAGCATAACAATTAAAATATATAGCCCCAGGAGGACCTACCTCCATATTAATATTTTTTCCCTCCTCAGTGGCCATGTTTTTGATAGTCTGGCAGGCTGTAGCTGGGGCCTGGGAGGAACTTCTCTGGGTGGGAGCGCAGCTGGGACACATCAGTGCCATTCATAGTTTGATTCTTGAGTGGGACTGTGGGACGCCATCCAAGGAGCACAGAATAAGGGAGGGCAGCACATTTAACCCACCGTGACCCCTGTGTGCAGGAACCAATCTTCGCTGCATACGGGGCGGGGCCGGTGTCCAAAGCGTGCGCCTGACACTTCTGCTCTCAGACTCAAGCATTGTGCTCCGCACAACACCAGCTCTGCAGTCTTTAAAAACTGACACTGACTCTGGCAGCAGCCATCACAGCCAAGGGGCAGGGCTGAATATAAATTAAGACGGGCTATTGGCAATATGTTGTGCTGTGCAGCGCACAAAGTGTTGTATGTTGGCTGCCTGACTGGGGTAAAAAACTAAGACTATGTTTTTTTACCCCAGGCAGGCAACACGCAACACTTTATTCGCTGAGCAGCGCAACATATTGCCAATAGCCTGTCTTTAAATTTATTCAGCCCTTGGCTGTGATGGCTGCCGACAGTTTTTACATGAAACAACTTAGAAAAAGTTAAAAATTCCTGGCAGCGCTGAATCGCACCTGTTTTAATGCACTCTGCAGCCAGCAATTGAAAACAAAATAGGCAGGCAGGTGCACTAAATGTTCGCTAAAAAAATTAAAAAAATAATATTGTGTCGCCGCTCCAAGATTGCGCCCCCCCTGCTTGGGCGCACTAAGGCGGCTGCTTCTTAGCCTGCCTTATGCAAGCGCCAGGCCTGATTATAAATAGTTGATCACAATGCTGTCAGCAGAACGACACACTGTTAATATAGTGATAGACATATATCTGTTGGATATAATATAAAATAAATACATATAAAATATATATAAAGTATGTGATTTTAGTTAAAGAGAAAATTATTGAAAGAACTGGGCAAAAATTATGCGTGAAATCAGTGCTGCCATAGTAATGAACACATATTTAAAAAGCGCTGCATGTGCCAAATAAATCATTATGCACTTATCTGTGTTTGCCTTTTTCTTTTTAATAACAATGTTACTCGTTAAAGACTGAGGAGTTTTAATGATCTCGCTACCATAGTGCAGCTGCTCAATATATAACAAGTGAATCACAATGCCAGAACAAATGGATACAGCCATTATAATGGAGAGCTGAATGGAGGTTGCATGTATGCGCATCCCTAACAGTAAGCGCACTCTTTCTTTAAGTAATAAGCATATTATTATTTTTCATTGAGGTGGAGTCGGCCGCACAAAATTAGGTTGGGGGCTGCATGTGGCCCGCGGGCGCCAGTTTGACACCCCTGCCTTATAGCATGAGAAGGATTATTAAACCTGTTTAAATAACAATACAGTTTACATATATTTACAAATCTCAAATGTGAAATGTTAAAGTGAAGGTAAATTTTCATGAATGAGTGCCTGGTTTTTAAAAATACTATTAAAAAAGGGGCACTTTCATTCATGAAAGATTACATTGCAGCTGTTTTGTTAAAATACCTTTTTCTTCTTTTAAGCCGGACCAGCGATCCCCCGCCCGCTTCTTCCTGCTGTACTTACACAGCAATGACGAAACAGGCTTCCTCCAATCACGGCATGGCCTCAGGAAATGTTTGTTCTGGGGGGGAAGCCATGATAGGAGGAAGCCGGATTCGTCATTGCTGACGTAAGTACAGAGCAGCTCCGGGCAGGGGGTCGCTGGTCTGGCTTGGAAGAAGAAAAAGGTAAGTATTTTAACAAAAACCCTGCAATGTAAACTTTCATGAATAATAGTGCCAGTGTTTTTAATAGTATTTTTAATAAAATGGGCACTCATTCATGAAAATTTACCTTCACTTTAACGTTGGTATGCAGTTTTTATTTTAACTACCACTACACAAAGTATAATTATTATTTCTTATGTGATTAGGTAACCAGGGGAGGACTGGCATATTATGGCAAAGGGGACAAGTACTACCCAGTGCCCCATGCTCTGTCTGTCCACTTTAAAACTCATAATTTTCTGAGCTAATCGTTTGAACTGTTCTCCAATTGGGGCTCTAGCGGGTTGCCACCTTTCTTGGAAGAAAATACCATGCTAATTAACATAAATTTGAATAAATAATTAAACACCATAACTCAAGCTAAAGCTGATAGGACTCACTTTAACAGGGGCTTTCTTTCAATATTTATTCATTATTTTCTACATTTACATGAACCTTAAAAATACCAGCAGTGCAGGTAAAATACAGGCTGGGTGGCAACCCTAAAAAATGTGAGTGCCGATTGGAGAACAGTTTAAACCATTAGCTTACTAAAAATATGAATTTTGAAGTGTGCGGCTGGAGCGCTGGGTATTAGAATGGCACGACTAGATTCAAAAGTAAGTTACAGCTCATCTTTTAATAATTGATCAATTTAATGTCCATCTAAAATATTGCTTAGATTCTGGACTTTAAAACATGTCAAGTTTACCTTCACTAAGAGAGGCCTGGGGGGAAATTGCTTTCCTAGCCTAGTCCCACCCTGGAGATAACTGTTTTATCCCCTGCTTACTTGGAGACCAGGAAAAAGAAATGGCAAAGGTGTCTGGTGTGAAAGCGATATTTTTGAGTTCTAAATTACCACGCTATGTTACATTAGATTATTTTTCATTCACATGACATCTATTGTGTCCTCTCTTGACAACACGACTCATACCATATAGCACTGAAACCACATTGACCCGTGCCAGTGATTAGAAGTGATGCCTTTTCCGCTAGCTCCTTGTCATTGTGCTGATTGGTGGTCTATGTATTAAATGGGCGGGGTCATCGTGCCCTTCTGATACCCTATTGGCTGCGACGCGTAGTGGAGGGTTCGTTTGTGTCCACGAGGGGGGAGCTGCAGCTTTTGCAGCTGGTCTGCTGTGCACTGGGCCGGACAGCTCTAGCTGTGCAGTCCGGCGCTTTGCAGCTGACGCGTGGCTGTATATAGAAAACCCGGAGCTGTAGAAACAAAGGTATGTAATTCTGTACGGAACGAATTTCGTGCCTTCTTAAAATGGCAGAAGGCAGACTGGTGCAACAATTCTATTTTGCAAGAATATGAAAAAATATTTATTGATTGCACATATAGGTCGTTGCGAGACGCCATGTTTTAAGTTAATGCTATGCTTGCTTGCAGTACTGAATAACCCGTTAGCTTTTGGGTCAAGCGCCCAGAGATACAGTAAATATATTTGCATAATTTGCAAGTGCTGCAGAATTGTGTTGGTTGGGTTAGATTGGGTATTGTATGTGGTAAAATTATATTGATGTGATGCGATAATAAAAAAATAAATACTGTTAAATCCTACAGAAATTGTAACTTTAAGAATTGACTGCATGAAAGGGTTTGCAGCGCCTTGCTTAGTAGTTTTACGTCTCACTCTGATAGTGAAAGGGTTAATCATTCATGGTGTACCAAATCTGCATCTTCTCGGGATGTGCTTCATTCATTGCGATGGTGCACTTCGCACTTCTCGTCCTTGTCCCATGTATGTACAGAATAGTGATTTCAGAAAAAAGGTGCCTTTGTTGGCTGCCCACTTTGTAATGTATGCATTTATTTAGTGATGTTGGCTACTGGTTCTCCTCTAGCTTGTGATCATCCTCCCCAGCCAGTGGCTTCTGCAATGCGGTGGGTGTGGTGATTATAGTAAATTGGAGATCTGGACCTCTGCAGTGCCAGCGCTCCCTGTCTCTCCGGCTTGGCATCTTCACCAAAAATCACTAAGGTCTCTTCTAGTATTCATCCTAGTTGAATTCCTATCAAGCTTCACTCTTATTAAGCAGAGCTGGTGAGTTTTAGACAGATGTGAGTTTATATAACAGTCTATAACAGCTATGGGATAGACGGTGCAATTACATTAAACTGGATTTGTTATTTGCTGTACCTAACTTTCTAGATTTGCTTCTTAGTTGAGCTTTGAGGATGTTAAAATCCAGTTGATTAAGTCTTGTTAGTTACCAGGCTAGATGCTTGTCATCCCATGACACTTTTTTTGTTAATGTGTATGGGTATTTGAGATTAATTCTAAAGTAGCTTATTTTACATTAAATATGTAAAATGAGTTCCTTATTTATACACACACACATATATTATAATGTGTGTGTGTGTTTATGTATGTATGTGTGTGTGTGTGTGTGTGTGTATATATAATATTTTTTGATTATTTTCATGAAATGTATTTTTTTATTTCTTGTATGAAATTTTCCTATGTCCTTGCTGAACTGAAATATGAAATACTCTTATTATCTTATTTTACAGTAAAATACAACTATTTGTTAATTACACAGTAAGCTGTGATCCAGTTACATTAAATAATAAAATTTGTAATTGAGCAGCTTTGATCAACTTTATATTTTGGGTATCTTATCTGCAGTGTTCAAAGTTGCTATATTTGGTTTGACAAACACTGTACACCCCTTCAGTAGGATTCTGTTTTCTATTACCTAAACATTTATTTTACAAATACATTTGCTATTCTGTTTCATTATGGAAACAATCTGCAATGTGTACAGTGTATAATTCATAATAATTTATCTGCAGCACATTCTTCAGCACCTTTTTGACACTTTACATCAGTTTTGCGATCAATTTGTCCCCTGCGTTTATAATTTATTTTCCTGGTTGCTTGTGACTATCTTAATGTTATGCTTTCAGATATTTCCCATCACCAGCTATTCCAACTTTAGAATATCTGCCAGTTTATAAGTAGTATTAGCCCATCTCTATTTGACATGATGTATGATTACTTATGATTTTATACTAAATGGGAATACTGAGCAATTTACACGGTTCAAGGTTTCCTGTAAGCAGCTGAATCACACAAATATAATCCACATTGCTTCATGCATTTTGCTGTGAATTAAATATCATTTCATGTATGGTATGTTTATGGTCAAAGCATATCTCACATATAAATAACAAATAGTGCTGTTCATTGGTGCTTGTATACATCTTTAGGATGAGAATCCCTTTAATGATGGCACAAAGTTACCTCTAATAATGTATACGAATAAAATGTCTTCAGAAAGTTATCTCTAATGTATTTAACTAAAATGTTTTGAAGGAGCATAGCTAAATTGCTGCTAGACATATATATTCCCTGGTTACAAAATACAATTTGAAGAGACAGTTGCTCTGATTTCCATGACTACCTGGTGTTTTTCTCTGTTATACATTTGAACTTTTCCATCAGCATAATGCTGACATAATGTGTAGACTCCACAACTAAATATCACTTTTAGGATCTATTTGTTGTGGAATAGTCAAGCCCAGCTCCTGTCTTTTTAATAGTTACAGAAGTCAGAACATACTTTTTTTTTTTTTGTCTTCTTGCTTGAAGAATAAAAAATCTGACTGGACCTAATTCACATTTTGTCCAATTATGGGTTCCACCCGGCCGGTGTTTTTTCCTGAGAAGGTGGCAACCCTATGCCCAACACAGAATGTTTTGAATTTCTTGCAGCTTTGGAACTTGAGGACACCACAGAGATAATTTTTTTTTTTTTACTTTCTATAAGATCTGTATAGAATTTATAAGAAATCTTAGGAACCAAAAGCAATCTTGGTAATCTGCATTTTATTCGTCCAGACTTTTGGGGAAATTGTAGCTTTTTGAAATAACCCTTCGGCAGTGTAACACATGCCTGTATTATAAAATGCATTTTTATAGTACCTTGACCTTCTTTCTATATGTGCTGCTTTGTCACTACCTGCATTCACTAGTATGAAGTACGTATTGTAAGAGGGAATCGTCATGGTGCGCACTGCTTGGCCATTTGCTCTGACGTCACCGCAGCTCAGGGAATATAGGGTGTGGCACTCAGGCACTGTCTGATTTTTCTGTATGATTTCACATCACTAATTAAGTGCATCTGTCTGGTCCCATTCTGGATACTGCAGTAAACTGCCTAGGGCATGAGGTTTTTAGTATTTCTTATAAATATTTGCTTGTAGTGAGCGAAAGTGAGTTTTAGTGAAATTAAATTATATTAAATATACATTCTTCATCTGTGCAACTCCTAAAAGAACGAGTCAAAATAACCTATTAACAACTACATAGTAAAATGTAATATTAATACATGTTATGTCTTGCATACCTACATTTTGATACATTTTTCTTTCTAGTTTGTTCAGTGATCAAACTGCATAATTGCTGGGAAAATATAGGCTTTTCTATTTTGCATGTGTTTTTAAATTAGACACTTGGCTTTTATTGTATAGGCAAATCACTTGTGGCTGATAAATCTCCCAAGGGAGGGGTAAAGTAGAGGTTGGGTAAATAATTGATTGTGCACTCCCCACTGCATGGCTTAGAGGACTTTAGCAAATCACCAAAGAATATTATTTGTTGTGCTATACCATACGATTATGTATGTTGGACAATATATGATAAGCTTATTCTCCAAGGTGCTAAGGAAACCCCAGATGTGATTACAAAATAAGTGTTAGGGACTTGCCCTAGAGCCAGAACCATTATCTTTAAACATTCACAAAGTAGAGATTTGGTATCTTCTCTTCTTTAAATAGCTCTAGTAAATGGAGACTTGCATTGGGGGCTGGGTGCTGACTCCAGTATCAAGGTGGACACTTTTTTATTTTACAAAGAAAAAAAGGACATTGCACTGTTTATCTGACATGAGGTTTTGACAGGAATTTGCTGGCTAAAATAAAGAATATTATTTAGCGTTGTCTTTTGATAGGAGATTAATTTAGAATTCCTATGTTCCCATGACAATAAAAGGAAAAAAACTGTTCTGCAGCATGATTAGGAAACAAAAAAAAAACAGATCTGGGATTTCATGTATTTATTGCTTTTTGCGTAATTATCTTAACTGCATACAGTCAAAATAATTTTTAGCAAGCTTCTGGTATTGCCGTGGCAACAGTGTACACCCATCCATAGAAACATTGGTACAAGGAAACCTGAAGATATAATTATACTCTTCCCCATTCTGTACATGAGTTAGCAGATGATAAATGAGTCACATCATAGATCATTGGTTTGTCTTTAATATTTCAAATTATCAACTATAGACCTAAATGGACAAAGTGATGATTGGAAGAGCATTTTGTCAAACTAACCACAGGAAAAAAATAATCTTAATTAGGCATAATTATATTATTACCTGAGATGTCACTTATGTAGCTGCGATAATTGTTTGCTATCAGATTGAGTCTGCTGTGTAAAAATATAAAGAAATACGTAGCACCGCACAGTAGATTAACGAGAGCAATAGCAACATTTTTCAATTTATGTGTATACCCATTGGTTGCAGTCAATGAACAATTCACAATTCAATTAAAGGGACACTGAAACCACATTTTATTTTTCGTGATTCAGATAGAGCATAAAATTTGAAATTTTAAAATTAAAAAATTTTAAGCAACTTTCTAATTTACTCCTATTATCAAATTTGCTTCATTCTCTTGGTATCTTTATTTGAAATGCAAAAATGTAAGTTTAGATGCCGGCCCATTTTTGGTGAACAACCTTCGGGGTTGTTTTTGCTGATTGGTGGATAAATTCATCCACCAATAAAAAAGTGCTGTACAGAGTCCTAAACCAAAAAAATAAATCTTTTTTTTTTTTTTTTCAAATAAAGATAGCAAGAGAACGAAGAAAAATTGATAATAGGAGTAAATTAGAAAGTTGCTTAAAATTGCATGCTCTTTCTGAATCACGGAAGAGAAAAGATTTGGGTTCAGTGTCCCTTTAATCATTTGTTTATGTTACTTAAGTGAGAATCAGCAAAAATATATTTATGGGTTTTAAAAATATTATTTTTTGAAGTTTACATTTTTGATATGTTATATTCTTGCACTTTTTAGTTAAAGTTTGATCTTTAAACTCCTTCAGCAGTATTTTTTTGGCCGAAGATTTTTAGAATCTATATTATAAATACATATTTACATTTCCCTAGGTCTCAGACTTTCTTCTTGGTGCTTTATTATTTTTGACAGATCATATTTCATTTTGGGGGAACAATCAAAATGCACAGTTCTAATTTAGTTTGCTGTCTGTATTTCTGTCAGATATTATTTGACAAAAACAAATTATTCTTTACAAATAAATTTTGGTATTAGTGGATTATGCAGTCTTAATATGATTTTTAAAGCTGCGTATGTGTATATGTATGTGTGTATATATATATGTATATATATATATGTGTGTGTGTGTATATATGTATATGTATATATGTGTATGTATATATGTATGTATATATATATATGTATGTGTGCATATATGTGTGTGTATGTGTATGCATATATATATGTGTGTGTGTGTATGTGTGTGTATGTATATATATATATATATATATATATATATATATATATATATATAGCACATGCGCGAAACGCGTCAGCTCAATATCACCTAACCTTGTACACCACCGAGTGTCTTATCACCTATGCCTGAATAAACCCACTTGGTTGTAACTGATCCAGTTGGTCCTCGTTTTCTTGTTGCTTTTATATATATATATATATATATATATATATATATATATATATATATATATATATATTTTTTTTTTTTGTATATATAACATTTTGGGTCTGGGTAGTTCTAAACAGCTAATTAGCATTATTACAGGACTTGCATGAATAAAATTTGTATGATACAGTGAATTGCCATGGTAACAATAAGTGCAATAGCAGACTAACCGTTTAACAAATCTTGTGTATTGATGCTTATTCAAATGCCCAGTTAACAATCTTGATGCATGTTTTGGTCTTTTAAGGTGAAGCCACCGAGGGATTAAAGATCTGTTTAGAATTTAGGAGCCAGAAGAATATTTAGGAGCCAAAAATACATTTAGGAGCCAGACAGTGGTATTTGTATTTAGATATATGCAGAATAACCCAAATAGGAGCCAGGGATACAATTCTAGGAGCCAATGGCTCCCAGGGTTTGTCAACAGTTTATAAAAAGTTAGGTGATAGAGGTTTTGGAAGAAGGGGGGAAATAAGGAGCTCAGTTTTGGAGAGATTTGGTTTAAAGGGACATTAAACACTTTGAGATGGTAATATAAAATGATGATACATTATATATATATATATATATATATATATATATATACTGTATGTGTGTGTGTATGTATATGTGTGTATATATATATATATATATATATATATATATATATATATAACTGCAATATACTTTCATTATTTATGTTGTCCCCTCTTCCTGTAATTCCATTTTGAAATTGTGTGCATTTCCGTTTCTGTTAGAAATGCAAGTGCAGAAGACTGTCATATTCCATACAGCGATTGACTGAACACTCTAGTGACCTATTTATAACTGTCCCTAACTGGCCACAGTATCTATGTTACATACCTTAGAAGACGGAAAAAAAAGCTTTAAAAAAATAAAAAAATATATTATTAAAATTGTATAGAAAAAAGTTACATTTTTGTGGATAGATTAAGTCCTGTGCAAGGATGTTTGTTTGCATTTGTATTTACAAGAAAAGGGTAAGCCAGCGAGTCATTCAAAGCGCTTATTGTTTAAAGTGATGGTAAACTTACCTCCTAGTTCTATCAAGCATACCATTATGGGTGCAAAATAAGTATAAGCTTAATTCATCATTTTTTATAAGTTATCGTGTATATCAAGTTATCACCTTTAGAATGGATTTTCTGAACGTTCTCTAATTCAACCCGTATATGTATTTTTTTTTTTCACTCTTGGTCACGTTTTTTTCGGCACCAATTGAAAATCCGGCCATTCGGCGTGGTCCCACTGCGTCATCTGCCCCTTTACTCCTCTACGCATGCTCTGTTAAATTGCTTTAAAGATTATTATTCGCGCTCCCTTTTCGCGCATGCGTCTTACTTCCAAGTAAGGAATCCTTTCCTACGTCATCTGCTTGTTACGGATGGCTTTGATACAGAAAAGATCATCACTTGATTTCCCAAAGTGTTCATCAGAAGAAAGTGCTGCATTCGTTCGATATTATAATGCTTTAAATTATATTTTAACATTGCCGTTATGCGCATGCGCAAGTGAGACTGCAGCGTGAACGCGCATTTGAGAAACACAGATAGCGGGTGGGAGCGCTCAAGACGTCACAACCATAAGAAGACGGAAGTAGGACTTAGGAGGAGTCGTGAGCTAAGCGGTAGGGACTTTTAAATATAATTTTCAAGGGAAAATGTTGAAGTAATCGAAAAGAAAACTTAGCGACTTGATTAGGGACATATGGATAAATTCTAGATTGTGTTGAATAAAGTCAAACTTTACCTTCACTTTAAAATAGAAAATTAACTTTTATTTCAACAGGATACAAAAATAGTAGATATTTGCTTACAGTAAATGTTGGAGGTGCATTGCTTGAAGGGGCGTGTACAAGTGGCATATAAAATGCACAGCTGGTAATTTTAAAATATCAGAATCATGGTTAAATGGACACTCAAGTCAAAATAAACTTTTATGATTCAGATAGAGCAGCAATTTTAAGACACTTTCCAATTTACTTCCATTATCAAATTTTGCGCATTCTTTTTATATTCACACTTTCTGGGGAGCAAGATCCTACTGAACCTGTGAACAAGCTCACAGGGTATACGTATACTAGTCTTTGATTGGCTGATGTCTGTCACATGATACAGGGGCTGGGAAATGGGAGAAAAAATACATTTTGTCAGAAAAAAAATTACTGCTTATTTGAAATTCAGAGTAAGTGGTATTTTCTTTTTATTATGCACTTGCTAAATATGTAATTTTACTGCATTGAGGAGTTCTTTAATATACTTGTTTTTGCATAAAATGTTTTAATCTGATACCCAGTAAGCCTCATGCATGCACATTTGTCTTCCCAGTATGATCTGAGTGCTGTTGGCGATGGCACAGCGGTAGGTAGGATCTTTTGAAGGCTGCATGTTTATTAATGGCACTAGTGGTGGTCAACTTTTTTAAGACATTAGCAATTTGGATTTTTTTGGTGTGTGGAACTGCTATTACAATATATATAAATAAATATATATATATATATACATACAGGTGTATATGTGCGTATGTGTGTGTATATATATATATGTATATATATATATATACATACAGGTGTATATGTGCGTATGTGTGTGTATATATATATATATATATATATATATATATATATACATACAGGTGTATATGTGCGTATGTGTGTGTATATATATATATATATGTATATATATATATATATACATACAGGTGTATATGTGCGTATGTGTGTGTATATATATATATATATGTATATATATATATATACATACAGGTGCATATGTGCGTATGTGTGTGTATATATATATATATATATATATATATATATATATATACATACAGGTGTATATGTGCGTATGTGTGTGTATATATATATATATATATATGTATATATATATATATACATACAGGTGTATATGTGCGTATGTGTGTGTATATATATATATGTATATATATATATATATACATACAGGTGTATATGTGCGTATGTGTGTGTATATATATATATATGTTTCTGTATATTCAGTTAATCAATTCTTATCAAGATAAGTGCCTTAAACAAATATTATTATTATATTATCATTATTCATGGAAGATTTGCAGTTTGGGTAGGGCATAAACACTGAAAAGAAATACAGTATATTAGAGGATGGCAAATGTATATGAAAACTAGTAAGAATATTGAGGGGTCAGTCACACTGTAATCTAAAGGGTTAAGAACCAGAAGCAAGTAAATATATTGAAATTCACAATCAGCTAAACAAAGGCATTGTTTTTTATTCAATATGACCAGATTGATTATTGCTGAAAAAGGTTTTTCTGCTATGAGTTCTTCTATAAAAATAAATTCTTAATACAAAAAAAAATAAAAAAAAGAACCAGTAGCAAAAGTCTAGGAGCTATGACTTTTGGGGATCTTGCCCTGATTTGATATGGTTATATTGTGATTATGAGGTTAAAAACTCTAGGGCTGATACCCGTGTCCTCGTAACACAATGCTTTATACATTACTCCTCAAGAAACTACTGACTTAGTATTCAGAGTTGTCCTTTGTACATTATTTCATGAAAAAAACCAACACAATTCATTGCAAATGATCTCTGTTACGGATACGTTACAGTACTTGGTTTAACAACTATCCTGAGACAAAGAGTGGCTCCCAGGCCTTTTTAGGCTTTTAAAGGGAAAAGTTGAGCTATCCAACTACACATAATAGACTTGGAACAAGATTTTACCATTAAAATCGTGACATGAAACTTGATGGTTTGTTGCTTTTTGGACTTGGCTGTCACCAGGCAATGGTTTAGGCTGTTTATAGGCATTATTCTGTGTTTTTTTGTCTGTACCAAAGCAGGTTATATAGAGGAGCATAACCGCAACGCACAATGGAGGCTTATTTTCTTTTTCTCATTATATAGAAAAAACTACCTGTTTGTGTTGTGTGCACTGAAATGAACGCTAAACATTGTAGTTTTTAATACAGTGTAACAGCAAAATAAAATTTGTTTAGCACAAATTGTAAGTACCGTTAATACAAAAAATAATACAAATCATACCACTTCTGATAGTTTAAGTACATATGGAATTATAGTTGTGGGGTATAGTAAAGCAGGACAGGTTTTTGTGATAGCAAGTACACCTGTGCACTCAAAGGAGAGGCAGAGTAAGTCTGTCTTTCCTGACTGCAGGCACAGTTATTATTATGATGCACAATATCATCAGGATCCCAGGCAGAATGACACTGTGCAGATATGGGAAGCAATTATCCCTATGATGCTGCACAAATGCATAATGATCAGTAATGCACAACAGGTGGCCTTGAGGAAAGATTTGGTTAATCCAAATGGCTGTGCCGGTGGTTGATGTCGGTGCCTGTTTAGTATTTTGCAACATACTGTTAGGCAGAATTGCAGTACTGTCAGGTCTCACAAACCCACTGGCCAGGCCCAGTTTTTCAAGCATCACTGTTGTTGTTTTTTTTTATCCCCGATTTTATAAGCCACCCAGAATATTGGGAATTATTAAAGAAGAACACACACATTATATATATATATATATATATATATATATATATATATATATATATATATATATATATATATATATATATATATATATATATATATATATATAAATAAAATCGTCTGAGGAAGGGGAGTGTATCCCCGAAACGTCACGCTTTAAAGATTAAAATTCACTTATCTAAAAGACCAGCGAGTGCCTTCTTCTCTCTCTCTCTCTCTCTCTCTCTCTCTCTCTCTCTATCTATCTATCTATCTATCTATCTATCTATCTATCTATCTATCTATCTATATACATAAATCTCACAACATCCATATTGTGAGATTTATGCAAAAGCATAACATACCTATGCACATATCAGATCTGGCATTTGCCTGTTTGTAAAGTTCTATGGTTAATTAGCCATCATGATGCAACTGTGTTATTGAAAGAAAGATGTTTAATTTGTTGCAAACATGATAAAAAGTAATAATTAAAAAAAAAACTAGATAAGCTATTCATATAATTTTGCTGACAATATTAGAAATGTCTTCAAATAAAATGTTTTATTTTCAGAGGCAGTACTTTTAATTATGTCTTATTGAATGTTATAATTTTTTAAATGTCTTTTGTGTACTTATCTAAACATTTTATTAATATTTGTTTGATTCTTGAATAGGTAATTGGATTCCAAGAATCCCTTGATCTGAACACCTGGAAAATGTATTTTCTTTGCAAAACATAAATTGCATGGCTAAATTGCATGACTGAATACTGAAATTGATGTAAAAGCAGAGATGGTCCTATTTACATTCCTTTGAAAGGCATGAATATATTGAGGGCCCCACGGGCTTTAGAAGATTATTAAACCTTGATGAAAAATAATTTTGAAAAGGTCTTACTGACTTTTCTTCAAATGGCAAAATATGCAGTGTACTTGAAAAGGCAGGCTGCATCTGTATGGCATATCATACAAGCGTTTTGTACAGTCACCTATTAGTGCTCGCTAAAATATTCCTTTTTGGGGAAAAAAAATAAAATTTAAAAGTCATTTTATTTTTATAAATTAAAACTTAGTTGAAAAAAAGAAATAAAATAAGAAATCAAATGAACAAAATAAACAATGTAACTATTGAGTCTTTCCCCCTATTTAGTATATCAGATACTGGTATAATATACTGATAAAGTAATATTCAGAGGGAATGGTGCTTATGCATAAGGTTCAAAACTTGAAAAGGAGTGGAAAACAGAGGAAATTCCACAGAAAAGGATGCATATATAGCACTCTAGGCCCAGACTAGTGGGTAGGAGTTACCAGAAATGGTTAAAACATAACCTTTATTGAAATAAAATAAGTTAAAATAGGGTCGCAAACAATTTAAAAATTCAAGATATTAGCAACACGATAATGTATAAGAGTGGTATGATTGGACAATATATATGGCCTTGATGTTAGTATAGTCCACAATATCACCCTTAACTGTCTAATTGCACAAATAGTCTCCTCCTCACGTCAAGAAGTGTGGAAGAACAATAACTATACAGATACTAAAAGTGAAATACCAGTTAACATAAATAAGTTAGGTAAAAAAGTTCATAGGTATGTGGTGCTAGGATACATGTCCGACAATACTATAATACCATGCCAGTTAGTAAGAAGAATACCCTTCTATCTCAAAATAACACTATATAGTGTTCCTCACTAATTATACATTGCGATAAACCTTTGATAAAGCCTGGAGGGGCGAAACGAGTCAGGGGACAGCATAGAGCACTTGGGGGCTCTTCTTCCATTTTTTAACTCAAGATATTAGCATTACCAGTGATAGCACATGTCTCTGTTGAGACACACGCTCCTACCAATGCACTATTTAACTCTTAGATCAATGTATACTGTTGTGGTGTCTGGGTTATGCCAGATATAGATTAAGTGAGCATTATAAGCCAGGCTAGAGATTGTCTTAATAATTTATTATCTCCGTTGCGTGCATAAACTGTAGTTTTTAGGATTCTGTCCCAAGGGTATCAACTAGAGTTAAAAAATTCTCTCCCAAGGGGGAGGTTTCTTCTTTCACAATGTCTGTAGATCAGATAAAAAGAGAGGCATTCTTACGTTGTGTAAAAGACCTCTCTATTATGGGAGTAATTCGTCCAGTTCCAATACTGGAACAGTGGCAGTGGTTTTACGCAAATCTTTTCGTGGTTCCCAAAAAAGAGGGAACGTTCAGACCCATTTTAGATCTCAAGAGTCTAAACAAGTTTCTCAGAGTCCCATCCTTCAAGATGGAGACTATTCGAACAATTCTACCATTGGTCCAGGAGGGTCAATATATAACTACCGTGGACTTGAAGGATGCATACCTTCATATTCCTATTCACAAGGATCATCATCAGTTCCTAAGGTTTGCCTTCCTGGACAAACATTTTCAGTTCGTGGCTCTTCCCTTCGGGTTGGCCACAGCGCCCAGGATCTTCACGAAGCTTCTAGGGTCCCTTCTGGCGGTTCTCAGGCCGCGGGGTATTGCAGTGGTGCCTTATCTAGACGATATTCTGATCCAGGCGTCGTCTTACCATCTGACAAAGTCTCATACAGACATGGTTCTGTCCTTTCTAAGGACTAACGTGTGGAAGGTGAATCTAGAAAAGAATTCATTAATTCCACAGACCAAGGTTCCCTTCCTGGGAACTCTAATAGATTCCATATCTATGAAAATTTTCTTGACAGAAGTCAGAAAGTTAAAAATCCTGAATACATGCCGAGCAATTCAGTCCAATCCTCGGCCATCAGTGGCCCAATGCATGAAGGTAATTGGATTGATGGTGGCGGCAATGGACATCATTCCGTTTACTCATTTTCATCTCAGACCACTACAGCTGAGCATGCTCAGACAGTGGAATGGAGATTATGCAAATTTGTCTCCTCAGATAGATCTGGATCAGGAGACAAGAGACTCTCTTCTTTGGTGGTTGTCTCAGGATCATCTGTCCCAAGGGACGTGCTTCCGCAGACCTTCATGGGTGATAGTGACGACGGACGCCAGCCTTCTAGGTTGGGGTGCGGTCTGGAATTCCCTGAAGGCTCAGGGGGTGTGGACTCAGTCGGAGTCACTTCTTCCAATCAATATTCTGGAATTGAGCAATATTCATTGCGCTTCAGGCATGGCCTCATTTGGCCTCGGCCAAATTAGTTTGCTTTCAGTCGGACAACATCACGACTGTGGCCTACATCAATCATCAAGGAGGAACAAGGAGTTCCTTAGCGATGACAGAAGTATCCAAGATAATTTGGTGGGCAGAGGCCCACTCTTGTTATCTGTCAGCAATCTACATCCCAAGAGTGGACAACTGGGAAGCAGACTTTTTAAGCAGACAGACGTTTCATCCGGGGGAGTGGGAACTCCATCCGGAGGTCTTTGCCAATCTGGTCCTCAGATGGGGCAGACCGGAGTTGGATCTCGTCAGAATGCCAAGCTTCTAAGATACGGATCCAGGTCAAGGGATCCTCAGGCCGAACTGATAGATGCCTTGGTCGTTCAACCTAGCTTATGTGTTTCCACCGTTTGCTCTCCTACCTCGGGTGATTGCTCGGATCAAACAGGAGAGGGCTTCAGTAATTCTAATCGCGCATGCGTGGCCTCGCAGGACTTGGTATGCCGATCTAGTGGACATGTCCTCTCTGCCGCCGTGGAACCTTCCATTGAGGCAGGACCTTCTCATTCAGGGACCTTTTCAATACCCCAATCTAGTTTCTCTGCAGCTGACTGCTTGGAGATTGAACGCTTGATTTTTTCTAAGCGGGAGTTCTCTGATTCGGTCATTGATACTTTGATTCAGACATGTAAGCCTGTTACTAGAAAGATCTATCATAAGATATGGCGCAGATATCTTTATTGGTGTGAATCCAATGGCTACTCATGGAGTAGAATTAGGATTCCCAGAATTCTGTCTTTTATCCAAGAAGGATTGGAGAAAGGATTATTAGCAAGTTCCTTAAAGGGACAAATATCTGCTTTATCCATTTTATTACACAAACGTTTGGCAGAGGTTCCAGACGTTCAGTCTTTTTGTCAGACTCTGACCAGAATCAAACCTGTGTTTAGACCCATTGCTCCACCCTGGAGTTTGAATTTAGTTCTTAAGGTTCTTCAGTCGGTTCCGTTTGAACCCATGCATTCCATAGATATTAAGTTGTTATCTTGGAAAGTTTTGTTTTTGGTTTCTATTTCTTTTGCTCGTAAAGTTTCTGAGCTTTCAGCGTTACAATGTGACTCGCCTTATCTTATCTTCCATTCTGATAAGGTGGTTTTGCGTACCAAACCTGGATTCCTTCCTAAGGTTGTTTCAAATAAGAATATTAATCAGGAAATTATTGTTCCTTCTCTATGTCCTAATCCTCCTAAGAAGGAGCGTCTGTTGCATAACTTGGACGTGGTCCGTGCCCTGAAGTTTTATTTGCAGGCGACTTAAGGATTTTCATCAATCATCTTCCTTGTTTGTTGTTTTGTCTGGAAGTCGTAGGGTCCAGAAAGCTATGGCTACCTCTTTCTTTTTGGCTGAAGAGTATCATCCATCTGGCATATGAGACTGCTGGACAGCAGCCTCCTGAACGAATTACGGCTCATTCCACTAGAGCTTCCTCATGGGCATTTAAAAAACGATGCTACTGTTGAACAGATTTGCAAGGCTTCAACTTGGTCGTCTCTTCATACCTTTTAAAAATTTTACAAATTTGATACTTTTGCTTCTTCTGAGGCTGGTTTTGGGAGAAAGGTTCTTCAAGCAGTGGTGCCTTCCGTTTAGGTTCCTGTCTTGTCCCTCCCTTTCATCCGTGTTCTATTGCTTTGGTATTGTATCCCACAAGTAAGGATGAAATCAGTGGACTCGTCTTATCTTGTAGAAGAAAAGGAAATTTATGCTTACCTGATAAATGTATTTCTTCTACGATATGACGAGTCCACGGCCCTCCCTGTCATTTTTTCTGACAGGTATATCTTTTTGTTAAACTTCAGTCACCTCTGCACCTTTGGCTTTTCCTTTCTCTTCCTAACTTCGGTCGAATGACTGGAGGTGGAGGGAAGGGAGGAGCTATATATACAGCTCTGCTGTGGTGCTCTTTGCCACTTCCTGTTAGCAGGAGGATAAATCCCACAAGTAAGGATGAAATCTGTGGACTCGTCATATCGTAGAAGAAATAAATTTCCTTTTTATTGGTCAACCCTGTTTGCAAAACAATTTAGACATAAAAACTAATGTTATTATATAGTGCCGCAATTGTGGATAAGCAGAGAAATTGAAGATGGCAATATTGATGAATTATTTGCCATGTAATGCTGCAGGGATGTTTAAGACTAGGCAAGGACATTTGTGTATGCAGCAGCTGGAAAGTTTAATTATAGTCTACAAGGCCTTTTAGGGATTAAGAGTTGATGCAAAGTGAATGGCAGCTGTGTGCCTAAAGCCAAAAGCAGGGAATTGTACAGAAAATGTATCCATATTAACAAATTAATAAACTCTGATTTTGTAATTTTATACATGGGATGTTTGAGTGTTGCCTGGCTTTTGCAATTTGTAAAGCTAGCAATTATTATATGTAATTGCAATTGTGCAGAATTATGTAATATATGGATAGTCTTTTATTTTAAATAAAATATATTGCTATATAGAATTAGGCAGCTAAAAGTTTACTTACCTTGAAAGTGCAGTTGTCCTCTTTGGTGCAAGTGGTGCAGTCTAATCACAGCATACCCAATTGCGCCATTCAACTAAATATATATAGATAGCGTGGATCATAAATACATTTGTATTTTTTTTATTATATGTGGCAAATAGACCAGTGGAAATAGTTTTAGGATTTTATATATCATGGATAGAGTGTGAGCAATTGGGGGAAATAGTGTAAAAGAATTTCTCTGTTAAGGGAATATATATGCCAGGATAATTGTACCCACGAGTAAACCAATCAGCAGCCCAAAGAAACCCTCTCTCCTTTAAAGAGACAGTCAAGTCCAAAATAAACTTTCATGTTTCAAATAGGACATGTAATTTTAAATGACTTTCCAATTTACTTTTATCACCAATTTTGCTTTGTTCTCTTGGTATTGTAGTTGAAAGCTAAACCTAGGAAGGCTCATATGATAATTTCCTAGCCCTTGAAGGCTGCCTCTTATCACATGCTTTTTTTATTTGCTTTTCACAACAGAGGAGAGCTAGATCATGTGAGCCATATAGATAACATTGTGATCATGCCGTGGGTTATGGCAGACACTGCACTAATTGGCTAAAATGAAAGTCAGTAGATGATAAATAAAATGTCATGTGATCAGGGGGCTGTCAGAAGATGCTTAGCTACAAGTTAATCACAGAGGTAAAAAGTATATTAATATAACAGTGTTGGTTATGCAAAACTGGGGGAAATAAAGGGACTATCTATCTTTTTAATCAACAAAAATTTTTGTGTTGACTGTACCTTTTTAATTTAGATTGTGAGTAAACTTTATTATCAGAAATAAGATGATAGACGGATATAATCAACAAGATTTAAAGTTGTACAAAGCATTACTACATTGTTGCCCAAATAAGTCAGGTTATCTATGAGGGACATGATGAGAGATGTTCTGGATGATGAGTAAGGATTTTTCTTATTTACAAATTCCCATGTCAGGAAAGTTTCTTTTATGATAGTATTTAAACCATTTGAGTACAGTTAAAGGGACAGTTCACCCAAAAATGTTTTCCCCTTTAAATTGTTCCCAATGGTCTATTTTACCTGCTGGAGTATTAAAATTGTTTAAAATACCAAAATAGGGTTAAAGGAGCTACTTGTAAACAGCTGATTTAGTGTGTGGTATCCCCACCTATAGTAAAAGTTTGTATACTGGACCTATATGTAAACACAGCCAGCAGAAGAAATTATACTCCCAGTCGGGTGCAGGATAGTTAGAGAGAACAGTGGAAAATTATTATTGTATTACTTAAGTATTGAGCTTTGGTTTTCCAGACAAATATAAGATAAATAAGCAAGTGTGTGTGCACAAAATGATAACATAATGAGAAATATTACCTGAAACTCAACTCATTGTAATAGGCTGTGGGTTAAAAGCAAAAACCATCTATTTCATATACACAAAAAAAAACTGAAAATGCAATTTCTCATACATTTTATACTCTGCTGCTGGTATAACAAGTCTTTTAAAATACATTAATATAAAACAATTTTACAGTGTACTGTGCCTTTAAATTATGTGTCAATGATACTCTTCTCTAAAGAAGCCCTCCGTTTGACATTTTGCTTTATTCTCCATTCAATGATCCTCTGTAGAAAGATGGCTTGCCTATCGATCATTATTGGGAAACCCTAAGCCTCCTAACAATTTAGGCAACTGCATGGTTAATTGGTTTATTCTGTGTGTTTGTTGGGGGGGGGGGTGGCGGGGGGTTCCATCCTATATAAAATTAGCCAAATAGTTTTTGAAAAATAGTTGGCAATATAGGAATATTAAAGGGACATAATACTCATATGCTAAATCACTTGAAACTGATGCAGTATAACTGTAAAAAGCTGACAGGAAAATATCACCTGAGCATCTCTATGTAAAAAAGGAAGATATTTTACCTCACAATTTCCTCAGCTCAGCAGAGAAAGTTATGTGTAAAAAGTTCTACTCAGCTGCTCCCAGCTGCAGGTAAATAAATAAATGAAGAAATGAACAGCAGCCAATCAGCATCAGCAGTGCTGAGGTCATGAACTATTTTACTGTGATCTCATGAGATTTCACAGCAAACTTCCTTTAAACTGAATAGGGAAATAAGATGAGTGGACGTAAGCTCGCCCCTTCCGCTGTCCCGGGACAGACATACTGATATGCTGCTTAGAAATCCTTTGCAATGGGATGTGGCTACTGAGAAACTTTTGAGGTAAAATACCTTTCTTTTTTATATAGAGATGTTCAGGTGATATTTTCTAGTCAGCTTTTTACAGCTATACTGCATCACTTTCAAGTGTTTAAACATTAGGGTATTATGGCCCTTTAATGGTTTATAAAATATACATTGATCGCTGAATTTTTTAATTTTAATTATATTTATACGTCCTAACCGTGAAAACAAAAAAGTTGGCTAAAAATATATTTGTGCAATTATGTAAACAGTTCCTGTGTAGTATGTTAGTAGCTTAGATAATTTGTTGTAGACTTGTGTCCTATGCTTCCTAGAGGTGTTGTAAATTCTGTACATAACATTTATTTTGCAAATGTATACAAAATAAATTATCTACAAATTATGTAGGGAATTACACTTTGAGTTTTTAATGTCCCTTTTAAATTTAGAACTGTTACTGAACTCATTATTTTGCAATTTAACTTTGAAAGTTGTCAGTTTTCCCCTTCCTGTTCAGAGAGGCTGTGGTGCATCCTGAGCGATCCAGAACGGTGACCCTGCAGCAAAGATATTGATTGCTAGATAAGCGCAGGAGTTGTTTAACCTTGACCGTACAAACCAGTTGCTAGTCTCTTGTTATCGTTTGTATTATCTTGTGTAATTTGCACTTCAGGTACCAAGAGATTCTAATTTAAAGGGAGATGAAATTCAAAATTAGATTTTCCTGGATCAGACAGAGCATGCAATTTTAAGACATTTCTTTTTTTTGCTATCCTTTATTTGAAAAGCATTCTTTGGTAGGTTCAGGAGAAGTAATGCTGGTGACTTTTAGCTTACACATTATGCCTCTTGTCAGTGGCTCACTGGATTTGTTCAGCTGGCTCCGAGTAGTATGCTACTGCTCTGGAGTAGACTTTAACTTTCGTTTATTCAGGAAAGGAACGCAATTTTAACAAATCAAAGTAAAATGAAACACAAAAATGCATTTTTAAACTCCTCCTTTGAGATGAAACAAGGAAAAAACATAACTACAATGTATCTTAAAGTACCACTAGATGAACTAGATTCTGTTGTTCACTGTGTAGGCTACAACTGTAATACAAACATGGTCTGTGTGGGTTGTTTAATTATTTTTCATTTTGGGGACAGTAAAAATACTCAGGAACCACCTGTTATTTTTGAAGCCCCGCTACAGTTTATATATTTTAAGTTTTGTGTATTTTATGTACTCGCAAATGTCACATTGTTAAGAGATCTATGATAATCTGCATTTATAATTTAATTAACTTCTGATAACTCCAAATATGACCACAGGTCATAAATACATTATTATTTAATTTAATGTTAAAAATAGCCTTTCTAGTTTTGAGATAATGAAACATGACATATCTGTAGCCAGCGAATTTAAAATCAGCTTGAGGGATAAGTAATTATTTTCTACTCTGAATGAATAGAAAACATAACTAAAAACAATTTAAGTAACATTGTGTTGAATAAAAAACAACAATATATCTTACATTTAAAGATCACTATTTTAACATGATAATCTTTTTTTCATACAAAAAAATTGGGCCAAATTACAAGTGGTGCGCTACCCCCCCCCCCCCCCCCCCCCACACACACACACACACATGCTAACTGCACTCAAGATAAGATTTTAGCGTGGCTGCATTAGCACTATTATTACAAGTTGAAAGTAAAAAGTTAGCACACAAGCAAAAGACTTGAGCGCTAACTTCAGGACTTCAGATATTGAGATTGTGCTTACTACTTCTGCCCGTTTACTTCAATGGGGCACAGTAAAAAAAAATACTATTAGTTATTGCTCGTGCTCTAACATGACACTGCATTACACCAACTGCGCTAAACCTGAAGATGCATTAGGATTACTCTAAATTCCTATGTTCTTCACATGAAAGAAAATGTTGTTTTTTTTTCTAGGTGGTGAGAGTCCACAAATTCCTAACTAGTGGGAATTTATTTCCTGGCCACCAGGAGGAGGCAGAGACCCCACACCAAAGCTTTAAATATCTTTCCCACTTCCCTCTCTCTCCCAGTAGTTCTTTGCCTCTTCAAGAAAAAGAAGAGGTGTTCTAAAATAATTTTCTTCTTAACCTCAGTGGATAGTTCTCAGAAGAGAGGGTTTTTATTTTCCAGCTGGTACACTGTAATTCTATTCCATTAGAGGTTTCTCTTGGATCTCGTTTTTGATAAACATTTTGTTATTTTCTTATCCAGATTCAGGCTAATGCTGGTTGACTTTAGCATTCCTCCGAGGATTTTTAGAAGTATATTAACTGCTTCTGGCTGACATCCTTAGTTTTGGATTCTCAGTATTCATGAGATCAGTTGAGTCAACCTATATTTTTAGCAGGTTGGAAGTTTTCCTTTTAGAAGCATTTTCCTCTGAGTTGTAGTCTCTACTTTCTGGAATGATCTATAGCTCTGAGGTAATCCTTGGAACTTAATTTTACCAGTCAGTTGATTGTTGGTCCACTGTTATTTTCTGAGGGTGCTCTTACAGAAATGTTTCTTTTCCTCTGCCTTGTCTTGGAGATCGCAATTGAGGATTTGGGCCAGATGTTTTTTTACTACATGTCTTTTTATTTTTCTTTTTGCAGTGTTTCCTGCTTGTACATATCCTAGATTGCTCACTTAGTAGAATTTCTAACTTTTTAATCTGTGGTTACAGTGTTCCAGTCCTTTTGGGTATGTGAGCCTTTCAATTTTGGACATTGATCCTTTTTCGATGCAATTGTATCTGCCTCGGTACTATAATTTTTATTTCAGACCTGTTGGCCTGTCTCTGTAGATTTTCCTCAAGGGGTGGATTTGTGTGTCTGTATATACAAAGTTCAGGGTTATGCTTGGCATTCTGAAAGATTTCTTGCTCTTTCCATCCCTTCATACCTTGTCTTTTTTTTCCTTTTTGAGTTTTGTGTGGAGACTTCTAGGGTTATTTTTTTTTTTCACCCTTTTGTTCCTATACTTATGCTAGAATTTCTAGTTATTCTCAATTTTGGTGTTTGCATGATAAGGTTTTTAATAGTCTAAGTGTGAGGTCTGCATTCTGAAGGTCTTCTTTTATTTTGCTAAATTCTTTTCAATTTTGTTTGGGTGACAATTTTGGGTCAGAAAGTTTTCCTTTTTTTCAGAATTTGGTTTTTAGTTATAGGTGCCTGCCTTCCTGTTTTCCCACCCGTTTTTCATTTGTAGACTCCTCAGCTTGAGTATTGGTTCCCACGGGTAAGGATTTTCTCTTGTTAAGTGTATCCAGTCCACGGATCATCCATTACTTATGGGATATTCTCCTTCCCAACAGGAAGTTGCAAGAGGATCACCCACAGCAGAGCTGCTATATAGCTCCTCCCCTAATTGTCATATCCAGTCATTCTCTTGCAAGCCTCAACCAAGATGGAGGTAGTAAGAGGAGTGTGGTGTTTTATACTTAGCTTATTCTTCAATCAAAAGTTTATTTTTAAATGGTGCCGGAGTGTACTGTTTATCTCAGGCAGTATTTAGAAGAAGAATCTGCCTGCGTTTTCTATGATCTTAGCAGAAGTAACTAAGATCCATGGCTGTTCTCACATATTCTGAGGAGTGAGGTAACTTCAGAGAGGGAATGGCGTGCAGGTTTTCCTGCAATAAGGTATGTGCAGTTAATATTTTTCTAGGGATGGAATTTGCTAGAAAATGCTGCTGATACCGAACTAATGTAAGTAAAGCCTTAAATGCAGTGATAGCTACTGGTATCAGGCTTATTAATAGAGATGCATACCCTTATAAAAATGTAATATAAAACGTTTGCTGGCATGTTTAATCGTTTTTATATGTATTTGGTGATAAAACTTATTGGGGCCTAGTTTTTTTCCACATGGCTGGCTTGAATTTTACCTAGTAACAGTTTCCTTAGGCTTTCCACTGTTGCAATATGAGTGGGAAGGGCCTATTTTAGTGCTTTTCTGTGCAGATAAAAATACTGACAGACATTCAGTTTCCTTCTGCATGATCCAGGACATTTCTGGAGGGCTCAAAAGGCTTCAAAGTCATTTTTGAGGGAGGTAAAAAGCCACAGTAGAGCTGTGGCAGTTGTTGTGACTGTTTGAAAAAAACAAAAAAAAACAAAAAAAAAATGTTTTTGTCTTTTATTATTCCATTTTGTGTATTAAGGGGTTAATCATCCATTTGCAAGTGGGTGCAATGCTCTGCTAACTTGTTACTGGGTGATGGGGGAAACCAGACGTGAACTCCTTGCCCAATGTGCTTAGAGGGATATGGCTGCACCTCACTGACGAGGCCCAAAGGATGCCGAAACGATCGTCTGGGGTTGTCATGTTCCTTGTTCAGAGGAGAATTGCCTGGTATTTCGGGGCTGGACTGACCATGTCGGCGGGATCAGACTGATATACTACAGGAAAGTTTTCCTCTGTGAAAAGCACAATTGGGCAGAAAGAAGCTACTACCAGGTGGCAACCGGGCCATAGAACAAGCTATTGATGCTGCTGTTCGTTCCTGGCAGACTGATTCTCATTCTGTTTTGCATATGTAAATATGACCCTGGGGATAGTCTCCCTATGGGTGATGGGGGAAACTAAACGTGGACTCCTTGCCCAATGTGCTTAGAGGGATATGGCTGCACCTCACTGACGAGGCCCAAAGAGGCCGAAACGATCGTCTGGGGTTGTGATGTTCCTTGTTCAGAGGAGAATTGCCTGGTATTTCGGGGCTGGACTGACCATGTCGGCGGGATCAGACTGATATACTACAGGAAAGTTTTCCTCTGTGAAAAGCACAATTGGGCAGAAAGAAGCTACTACCAGGTGGCAACCGGGCCATAGAACAAGCTATTGATGCTGCTGTTCGTTCCTGGCAGACTGCTTCTCATTCTGTTTTGCATATGTAAATATGACCCTGGGGATAGTCTCCCTATGGGTGATGGGGGAAACCAGACGTGGACTCCTTGCCCAATGTGCTTAGAGGGATATGGCTGCACCTCACTGACGAGGCCCAAAGGAGGCCGAAACGATCGTCTGGGGTTGTCATGTTCCTTGTTCAGAGGAGAATTGCCTGGTATTTCGGGGCTGGACTGACCATGTCAGCGGGATCAGACTGATATACTACAGGAAAGTTTTCCTCTGTGAAAAGCACAATTGGGCAGAAAGAAGCTACTACCAGGTGGCAAACGGGCCATAGAACAAGCTATTGATGCTGCTGTTCGTTCCTGGCAGACTGATTCTCATTCTGTTTTGCATATGTAAATATGACCCTGGGGATAGTCTCCCTATGGGTGATGGGGGAAACCAGACGTGGACTCCTTGCCCAATGTGCTTAGAGGGATATGGCTGCACCTCACTGACGAGGCCCAAAGGAGGCCGAAACGATCGTCTGGATTTGTCATGTTCCTTGTTCAGAGGAGAATTGCCTGGTATTTCGGGGCTGGACTGACCATGTCGGCGGGATCAGACTGATATACTGCAGGAAAGTTTTCCTCTGTAAAAAGCACAATTGGGCAGAAAGAAGCTACTACCAGGTGGCAACCGGGCCATAGAACAAGCTATTGATGCTGCTGTTCGTTCCTGGCAGACTGCTTCTCATTCTGTTTAACTTGTTACATACACTGTAAAAATTTTGTTAGTGTAACTGCCTTTTTTCACTGTTATTTCAAATTTTGACAAAATTTGTGTTTCTTAAAGGTGCAGTAACGTTTTTTATATTGCTTGTAAACTTGTTTAAAGTGTTTTCCAAGCTTGCTAGTCTCATTGCTTGTCTGTTTAAACATGTCTGACACAGAGGAACCTACTTGTTCATTATGTTTGAAAGCCATGGTGGAGCCCCATAGGAGAATGTGTACTAAATGTATTGATTTCACCTTAAACAGTAAAGATCAGTCTTTAACTATAAAAGAAATATCACCAGAAGATTCTGACGAGGGGGAAGTTATGCCGACTAACTCTCCCCACGTGTCAGACCCTTCGCCTCCCGCTCAGGGGACGCACGCTAATATGGCGCCAATTACATCAGGGACGCCCATAGCGATTACCTTGCAGGACATGGCTGCAATCATGAATAATACCCTGTCAGAGGTATTATCCAGGTTGCCTGAATTAAGAGGCAAGCGCGATTGCTCTGGGGTTAGGAGAAATACAGAGCGCGCAGATGCTGCAAGGGCCATGTCTGATACTGTGTCACAATATGCAGATCATGAGGACGGAGAGCTTCAGTCTGTGGGTGACATCTCTGATTCGGGGAAACCTGATTCAGAGATTTCTAATTTTAAATTTAAGCTTGAGAACCTCCGTGTGTTGCTTGGGGAGGTATTAGCTGCTCTGAATGACTGTTACACAGTTGCAGTACCAGAGAAATTGTGTAGGCTGGATAAATACTATGCGGTACCGGTGTGTACTGATGTTTTTCCTATACCTAAAAGGCTTACAGAAATTATTAGCAAGGAGTGGGATAGACCGGGTGTGCCTTTTTCCACCTCCTATATTTAGAAAAATGTTTCCAATAGACGCCACTACACGGGACTTATGGCAGACGGTCCCTAAGGTAGAGGGAGCAGTTTCTACTTTAGCAAAGCGTACTACTATCCCGGTTGAGGACAGTTGTGCTTTTTCAGATCCAATGGATAAAAAATTGGAGGTTTACCTTAAGAAAATGTTTCTTCAACAAGGTTTTATTTTACAGCCCCTTGCATGCATTGCGCCTGTCACGGCCGCGGCGGCATTCTGGTTTGAGGCCCTGGAAGAGGCCATCCATACAGCTCCATTGACTGAAATTATTGACAGGCTTAGAACACTTAAGCTAGCTAACTCATTTGTTTCTGATGCCATTGTTCATTTGACTAAACTAACGGCTAAGAATTCCGGATTCGCCATCCAAGCGCATAGGGCGCTATGGCTTAAATCCTGGTCAGCTGACGTGACTTCGAAGTCTAAATTACTCAACATTCCTTTCAAGGGGCAGACCTTATTCGGGCCTGGTTTGAAGGAAATTATTGCTGACATTACTGGAGGTAAGGGTCACACCCTTCCTCAGGACAGGGCCAAAGCAAAGGCCAAACAGTCTAATTTTCGTGCCTTTCGAAATTTCAAGGCAGGTGCAGCATCAACTTCCTCCGCTTCAAAACAAGAGGGAACTTTTTCTCAATCTAAGCAGGACTGGAAACCTAACCAGTCCTGGAACAAAGGCAAGCAGGCCAGAAAGCCTGCTGCTGCCTCTAAGACAGCATGAAGGAATGTCCCCCTATCCGGCGACGGATCTAGTAGGGGCAGACTTTCTCTCTTCGCCCAGGCGTGGGCAAGAGATGTTCGGGATCCCTGGGCGTTGGAGATCATATCTCAGGGATATCTTCTGGACTTCAAAGCTTCCCCTCCACAAGGGAGATTTCATCTTTCAAGGCTATCTGCAAATCAGATAAAGAAAGAGGCATTCCTACGCTGTGTGCAAGACCTCCTAGTTATGGGAGTGATCCATCCAGTTCCGCGGACGGAACAAGGACAGGGTTTTTATTCGAATCTGTTTGTGGTTCCCAAAAAAGAGGGAACCTTCAGAGCAATTTTGGATCTAAAGATCTTAAACAAATTCCTCAGAGTTCCATCTTTCAAAATGGAAACTATTAGGACCATCCTACCCATGATCCAAGAAGGTCAGTACATGACCACAGTGGACTTAAAGGGACACTCAATCAAAATTAAACTTTCATTATTCAGATAGAGCATGCCATTTTAAACAACTTTCCAATTTACTTCCATTAACAAAATGTGCACATTCTTTTTATATTTAAACGTTTTGAGTCACCAGTTCCTACTGAGCATGTGCAAGAATAAGTGTGTATGCATTTGTGAATGGCTGATTGCTGTCACATGGTACGTGTATGCATTTGTGATTGGCTGATGGCTGTCACATTGTACAGGGGGAGTGGAAAAAGACATAACTTTTAAAATTGTCAGAAAAAAAATCTGCTACTCATTTGAATTTCAGACTAAGTGCTATTGCATTGTCTTGTTATCTTGCATTTGTTGATTATGCAAATCTACTGTGCTGACTGGTCCTTTAAAGGATGCCTACCTTCACATACCGATTCACAAAGATCATCATCGGTTTCTAAGGTTTGCCTTTCTAGACAGGCATTACCAATTTGTAGCTCTTCCCTTCGGGTTGGCTACAGCCCCGAGAATCTTTACAAAGGTTCTGGGCTCACTTCTGGCGGTTCTAAGACCGCGAGGCATAGCGGTGGCTCCGTATCTAGACGACATCCTGATACAGGCGTCAAGCTTTCAAGTTGCCAAGTCTCATACAGAGATAGTTCTGGCATTTCTGAGGTCGCACGGGTGGAAAGTGAATGAGGAAAAGAGTTCTCTATCCCCACTCACAAGAGTCTCCTTCTTAGGGACTCTTATAGATTCTGTAGAAATGAAAATTTACCTGACGGAGTCCAGGTTATCAAAACTTCTAAATGCTTGCCGTGTTCTTCACTCCATTCCGCGCCCTTCGGTAGCTCAGTGTATGGAGGTAATCGGCTTAATGGTAGCGGCAATGGACATAGTGCCATTTGCGCGCCTTCATCTCAGACTGCTGCAATTATGCATGCTGAGTCAGTGGAATGGGGATTACACAGATTTGTCCCCTCTGCTAAATCTGGATCAAGAGACCAGAGATTCTCTTCTCTGGTGGTTGTCTTGGGTACACCTGTCCAAGGGTATGACCTTTCGCAGGCCAGATTGGACAATTGTAACAGATGCCAGCCTTCTAGGTTGGGGTGCAGTCTGGAATTCCCTGAAGGCACAGGGATCGTGGACTCAGGAGGAGAAACTCCTTCCAATAAATATTCTGGAGTTAAGAGCGATATTCAATGCTCTTCTGGCTTGGCCTCAGTTAGCAACACTGAGGTTCATCAGATTTCAGTCGGACAACATCATGACTGTGGCTTACATCAACCATCAAGGGGGAACCAGGAGTTCCCTAGTGATGTTAGAAGTCTCAAAAATAATTCGCTGGGCAGAGTACCACTCTTGCCACCTTTCAGCAATCCATATCCCAGGCGTGGAGAACTGGGAGGCGGATTTTCTAAGTCGTCAGACTTTCCATCCGGGGGAGTGGGAACTCCATCCGGAGGCGTTTGCTCAGTTGATTCATCGTTGGGGCAAACCAGAGTTGGATCTCATGGCGTCCCGCCAGAACGCCAAGCTTCCTTGTTACGGATCCAGGTCCAGGGACCCAGAAGCGACGCTGATAGATGCTCTAGCAGCGCCTTGGTTCTTCAACCTGGCTTATGTGTTTCCACCATTTCCTCTGCTCCCTCGACTGATTGCCAAAATCAAACAGGAGAGAGCATCAGTGATTCTGATAGCACCTGCGTGTCCACGCAGGACTTGGTATGCAGACCTAGTGGACATGTCATCCTTTCCACCATGGACTCTGCCTCTAAGACAGGACCTTCTGATACAAGGTCCTTTCAATCATCCAAATCTAATTTCTCTGAGACTGACTGCATGGAGATTGAACGCTTGATTCTATCAAAGCGTGGCTTCTCCAAGTCAGTCATTGATACTTTAATACAGGCACGAAAGCCTGTTACCAGGAAAATCTACCACAAGATATGGAGTAAATATCTTTATTGGTGTGAATCCAAGAATTACTCATGGAGTAAGGTTAGGATTCCTAGAATATTGTCTTTTCTCCAAGAGGGCTTGGACAAAGGATTATCAGCTAGTTCCTTAAAGGGACAGATTTCTGCTCTGTCTATTCTTTTGCACAAGCGTCTGGCAGAGGTTCCAGACGTCCAGGCATTTTGCCAGGCTTTGGTTAGAATTAAGCCTGTGTTTAAACCTGTTGCTCCCCCGTGGAGCTTAAACTTGGTTCTTAAAGTTCTTCAAGGAGTTCCGTTGGAACCCCTTCATTCCATTGATATTAAACTTTTTATCTTGGAAAGTTCTGTTTTTGATGGCTATTTCCTCGGCTCGGAGAGTCTCTGAGATATCTGCCTTACAATGTGATTCTCCTTATCTGATTTTTCATGCAGATAAGGTAGTCCTGCGTACCAAACCTGGGTTTATACCTAAGGTGGTTTCTAACAGGAATATCAATCAAGAGATTGTTGTTCCATCATTGTGTCCTAATCCTTCTTCAAAGAAGGAACGTCTTTTACATAGTCTGGACGTAGTCCGTGCCTTGAAGTTTTACTTACAAGCTACTAAAGATTTTCGTCAAACATCTACCCTGTTTGTCGTTTACTCTGGACAGAGGAGAGGTCAAAAAGCTTCGGCAACCTCTCTTTCCTTTTGGCTTCGGAGCATAATACGCCTAGCCTATGAGACTGCTGGACAGCAGCCCCCTGAAAGGATTACAGCTCATTCCACTAGAGCTGTGGCTTTCACCTGGGCCTTTAAAAATGAGGCCTCTGTTGAACAGATTTGCAAGGCTGCGACTTGGTCTTCGCTTCACACTTTTTCCAAATTTTCCAAATTTGATACTTTTGCTTCTTCGGAGGCTGTTTTTGGGAGAAAGGTTCTTCAGGCAGTGGTTCCTTCCGCTTAATCCTGCCTTGTCCCTCCCATCATCCGTGTACTTTAGCTTTGGTATTGGTATCCCATAAGTAATGGATGATCCGTGGACTGGATACACTTAACAAGAGAAAACATAATTTATGCTTACCTGATAAATTTATTTCTCTTGTAGTGTATCCAGTCCACGGCCCGCCCTGTCCTTTTAAGGCAGGTCTAAATTTTAATTAAACTACAGTCACCACTGCACCCTATGGTTTCTCCTTTCTCTGTTTGTTTTCGGTCGAATGACTGGATATGACAGTTAGGGGAGGAGCTATATAGCAGCTCTGCTGTGGGTGATCCTCTTGCAACTTCCTGTTGGGAAGGAGAATATCCCTTAAGTAATGGATGATCCGTGGACTGGATACACTACAAGAGAAATAAATTTATCAGGTAAGCATAAATTATGTTTTGTGGACTCTTACCACTTAGAAAGAAAATATAATTTATGCTTGACTGATACATTTTTTATTTCTTGGTTGTAAGAGTCCACAAACCCGCCCCTTTCTTATTGGTTGGCGGCAGTTCAGGTTTGCAACTCTTTACCCTTCTATCTTTCTTACTACTTTTCCTTGGCAATGCCTACTACTGGGAGAGAGAGGGAAGTGGGAGAGATAATTAAAACTTTGGTGTGGGGTCTCTGCCTCCACCTGGTGGCCAGGAAGTGAATATATATACATGTTAGTTGCAGGTAAATTCAGATATTTGGTAATCCTAGCATTACCCGATTAAAACGGACATTACCCAAGTGGCTGTGGGTAAAGCCCGATGTAACATTCTAAACCTCCTCAGAGTGCATGCAGTCAACTCATCAAACCTATATACGATTCCTTACTTTACCCGTAACATATACAAAAACATTTCTTCTAAGTGCATAACATAGGAATTTCAATTTATATTCAAAACACATTAAAATTGAATAAAAAAAACATTGCAAAGTTTTTAAATTAAAAAGTGTATATGTCAGTGTAATTTATTTTAATGTTTTTGATGTGTTTTTTTTATTTTTTTTAACCTTTACTCTTCGAGCCTCAATCCACACTAAACATTCTAGCACAGTTTCTGCTTTTGCACGAGCACACGCTATAACATTTAACTTGTCATACCAGTGAAATTTAGTGCGGTCACAATGTCCAGTGAAAGTATAGGTTGTGCTATAGAGTGATATCGGCTAAGCTAACCCATCTTTTGTAAATGGCATTTACCATGGACTTGTAATATCAAATTTCACGCTAATGTTAGCAAGGTCCAGCTATACTGTTTATCGGGACCGGCGCTATTAATAGTGCGCCATTTTTAATCTTACCCATTTCACGTTAATGGCCATTACAGTCGTAGGAAAATACATGCTCCAGTCTTTTAGAGAAAGTAATTTTATAACTAGTGACCTTGCAACTTTGTTCTTAACCCCTGTAAAGGGGTTAAGCACATAACTAAATTACCCCTCGGATGCTGCAGCGAACTGTTAGTCCAGAGTGGAAACTGCCTCATTGGGACACTCTCCCTTTTTTTTTCTTCTTCTTAGGACCAGCAGTTCTCCACAACTATCAATCAGTATTTTAGCTATGTGTTTAACCCATTTGTGGAAAGTTTTCCTTACATAAGTGAGCTACTATATCATAAACCATTTTGTGTGCACTTCCAATCATTTTTTGTTTGTTTGTTTGTTTGCTTGACTTTATTTAAATAAGTAAAAAAGCAAACTAGTTTTAAAGGTGCAATTTATTTTAAATTAAAATCTCATCTTTATAGTTTAGCAAAAATGACTTTAATATTCCTTGAAGACAAAACATAGACTGTGTGAAAACACTTAATGAAGAACCCCCCCCCCCCCTGATAAATAGCTATCATGACCGTAATTACTTTTGGAACTTCGCTTCAGATGTGAATATAGAGCAAAAACACAGTCTGAAGTATTTCTGCTGTGAATGCTCTCTCCATTATTTATGTAGATTGTGTCAAGTGTTATGTCTCTTAAGTATGCATCTGGTGAGGTATTACTAAAGCAATCTATTTTCCTGATGAATCTATCTTTAGAAGTGTTTTTGAAAAGCTCTAAGTATTGCCTCTCTGGGAGACAGGAAAAAATAACCAGCAGAAAATATAATATATATATATATGAACTAGTCATGTAACATAGTCAGGTGTGTTTGGAGTGGTGGTGGTGGTGGTGGGGGGGGGGGGGGTTACAATAATGCCAGTAAAAGGATTCTCTCTTCAAAAAGAAAAAAACAAATCTATCTATCTTGTTATTGTAATTATGAATATTAATAATTTATAGCAGTATAAAACTATTGTCAGCGATATCTACAATTAATACAGCAGAACTTTTTCAATAAGATATTAAATCTCTGTAGTGTACTCCAAAATATCACTACTGAGATCTATAAATTTGACAACAATATTATTATTAAAAATAAATATTTAATCCTTTGTTCTGATCAGTTATCTTTATAGACACATTGAATTATATGTATGTAAAAACTAGATTATGAAACTGTTATACACATTTATTCTGTTACAACTTTCTTTACCAAGCCAGCTATGAAATAAATATTTCTATAAATTAACCTTACTCAAAATGAATTGCTTATTAATTAACACACATTACCATTAAACTTATAAAAAAATTTGCAAATATCCAACAACACTTGCTCCAATACCAAAATATGGATTACTAGCTTACAATGCTCAATTAATAACCACCAGAGAGATTGTATATTATTAATGCAACAGCCAATTTATATGACAGTTAATCTGGCCTGAAACAACCTCTTATTTAGCCATAATAAAACAAATTCTAAAATATATTGCAATAGCTGCAATTAACTTATGACATTAAAATACAAAAATTCTTTCTAAATATTAATATTTAACACCAGTATACTTACTACCCTTGGTCTAATTAATATTAAATATAAGAATAAATTACATTGTAACTCATAGCTGTAGTTAAACTATGCTATAAAGAATTTCTTTGCTAAAATCTATTAAAATATAAAATAACCATTAATACATTACAAATTAAATCAATTTGAAAGTTTCACCTTTTTCCGATAAATCCTCTTCACCATCATGTAAGAAAGGATGCACATGTGTGGAAATAATGTTAGGCCCAATTTTTTGTCTTACAAAAACTTTGTCTATTTCCAAAGGTAGCAGTTTAAGTCAGTAAGTCAAAATCACCAGGGTCAGCCAGCATTAGCCTTTTTTCCTGTGCAAGGGTTTTTATCTCTCTGATAAGACACACCTCTTTTTCTAATTATTTGTGAAATTTTGGTTACGCCCTCATCGAAGCTCGTCTCTTTCATTAGCCCTAATGGAGCTGTCTTTCCATTGGCCTTAACGGAGCTTGTTTTTTTATTGGTTCTTTGAGAATGCATATGGTGATTTCAGATTCTTTGACACTACAATACCCCTTGGTTGCAATTTTCTCATAAACCACCGGAGGGCAACATGAGCAGGGAAACGGCTTTGTTAGAAAAATACTTTTATAGCCAAATGTATATTTTTTAAGTGTTCACTTAATATAATATATTTCCTATTATAAATATAATAAATTATATGTTCAAAATATATGGGACCAAATAATACTACTGAAAATGCAATATCAAACATGGCATACTACTTATAATATTTTAAAAGATGCGTTTAAAAGTTACATTTTTATGAGGGGATTTGAAAGGATTCTTTTATACTTTCATTGTGGATTTTTTTTTTTTTTACATTTTTATTTATAGCCAATGAAGGGTACAGTGTTACAAAATATATATCATCACCCACCTCGCAGGGTGGTGTATGAAACAAGAATTACAGTGTATTTCGACATTACAATATGTAATTTTGAGTATTCTCCAATGAATCCATAAATGTTTTGATAAATGAGTACTTGTACCACAACATTGGTTTTTTTTAGTATTATTTAACTAAACAACTACTAACACACAAACCCAACAAACAAACCAATCAATCAAACAAGACATAGCAAGCAACCAGTCCCATCCACAGAGTAATCTAAAGTTCTAGCATTCGTAGCAGTCCGACTAAGCCGTCTTCAGGACTATATTAAAGGGACAGTAAACCTTAAAAATAATGTTATATAATTCTTCACATAGTGCAGAATTATATAACATTATTTAGGTGCTATAGCCATAAAAGCATTTTTTACCGTTTAATTTGCTAAAATACGGCGCTTTTACAGACCCGCTCTCTGCTGAGCGGGTCTGTTATTTTTAGTCAGCGCATCGGGCCAGCTGTATAGTCGCAGCCCGGCCCGACCGCGCCATAAGACTAAGTGCAGCTCGCTCCTGTGACAGGAGCGAGCTGCACTTAGTGCTATGGCGCGGTCGGGCCGGGCTGTGACTATACAGCTGGCCCGATGCGCTGACTAAAAATAACAGACCCGCTCAGCAGAGAGTGGGTCTGTAAAAGCGCCGTATTTTAGCAAATTAAACGGTATAAAATGCTTTTATGGCTATAGCACCTAAATAATGTTATATAATTCTGCACTATGTGCAGAATTATATAACATTATTTTTAAGGTTTACTGTCCCTTTAATAACAGATTCTCTTAAAGTATGAGGTATCACAATAAGGTGCTGAGTAATTTTCCATGTAGCTGGGCTACATACTTACAACCTGAGTAGCGTACCTGTTCAAAATTAATAGTTTTCCTGACCATGGTAAAAGTAACATTTGGACTCAGTTGATAGCCTCATTCAAACAGAAGCACAAGATAAAATGTAAGTAGAGCAAGAACGACAAAGTTAGAGTGTGATAAGTTCCCCCTATTCACTCCTCTAAACAGGGATAATACAGAATGATATAAGCATAAGGAGTTAAGGTGTTTTGTAGGAGCATACTTATATATACCAACCAAGTTTAAACCAACTACGGTTTTGCAGAAGGAATAAATTACCTACCGTTGGTTATGATAGTAGGGTTCTCAACTATGTAGATGATGTAAGAGATTATTCAGAAGAATTACAAAGAGAAATCTGACGTCCTTGATAAAAGGCTGCTTCAATTTTTATGCATTTCTAGTATTGATACTTTCTAGAAAATATAATCAGGCGTTGGCAAATAAATATTACGTTTAAGTGCTGAGGAGAACAGCGTATGTGTCACCCATATTCTAGTTTACCCAGAGTAATAATCCGTTGAGTGTGGAACAAATAAATTGCATAGAAGACAAAATAAAATAAAACTGCACATAGAGCATTTCTGCTTAGGCGGAGAGATGACAGAGGGGAAGTGCAAGTGCAGATACAAGAAAATCAAACAAACAACTTTTAAACCTAAGAAAGACAGACTGACACCACAATGCCATACCAATCTGCCCATAATGAACCTTCTTTCACTTAACACCAACTACAAACACACAAACCAAGCAAGCAAACCAATCAGGCAAACAAGACATAACAAACAACCAATCCCATCCACAAATTTATCTAAAGTCTTAGTATTCTTAGCACCACGCCACTGGGTTACATAATACCGCTATAATATCTACACTGTTAATCCAGTCCTAAAAAATATTGCAGTAGTTCATATAAGTAAAACAGAATGCCAAATCCTAGTTTAGTTCAAAATGTTTCTGCAAAGTTAGAGGGCAGTGTAACGATTCAGTACATGTATAGCCTTGACTGAGCAAACTTTAAAACCTTACAACCCAAGTAACGTATCTGTTCAAAATGAATAGTTTCAACCATGGCAAAATAAAACAAATGGACTCAGTTGATAGTCTCATTCAAAGACCGGCACAAAGTAAAATGTAAGCAGAGCAAAAGCAACAAAGTTAGAGTATGAGGTGTTCTCCTTGTTCACTCCTTAAAGCAGAGGTTAATGCAGTTGATATATTTATAAGGAGTTAAGGTATCTTGTAGGAGCATACTTATACGTGCTAACCATGGTTCATCCAATTACAGTTTTGAAACTGGAATCAATTACCTATCATTGATTATAATAGTAGGGTGCTCAACTATATAGCTGCTGTAAGAGAACATTCAGAAGGGTTACAAAGCAAAATCTAGCATCCCTAATAAGAGGCTGCTCTAATTTTATGTACTTCTAGTCGTGGTGCTTTTTAGTAAATATAATCAGTCTCTAGCAAGTACATATGCTGAAGTGCTGAGGAGAACAGCATGTGTGTGAAGATTTAACACCCTAGATCACTCAGAGTAGTGTTCCGTTAAGTGTGGAGCAGACAGATTGCAAAAGAGACAAAATAAAACTGCACACAGAACATTTCTGCTCAAGCAGGGGGATGAGAAAGGGAAAGTATAAGCGCAGACACAGGAAAATTAAACAAATAACTTTTAAACCTAAGAACGGCAGACTAACATCGTAATGCCCCACCAATCCGCCTACAATGAGCCTTCTGCCGATTTGTATGCACTGCAAACAGGAGCTCAATCTGTAAGCATTGAACATATTTACATAATAGATGGTTTTGGTTCAAAAATCCATATAAAGTCCTGCAAAACTTAATGTATTTTGTCCAGTTTGATGGAGCCTGTCGGATTTAGAGAAACGTTAGTCCAAGCACCACCTGAGTCAGCCTGCATACGGTCCTTCCACTCTAGCCGATACCAACTTTGCCCTGAGCCAGCAATTGACGGCATGGGTCTGGCAGCCAACTAGCATAATACACAGGGCGGCATGGGAAGAGCAACCCCCCTGAAAGAAAGAGCTGTGGACACTGAAGGGTGCATGCAAGTGTGTTGTTTTCACCTGTTTTGTAAGCAGGTAGGCATAACGGGGTTAGCTTGGTGTATTGTCCTAAGTAATGGTCCTGCAGCGGGTCAGCAGAGCAAGGCAGTATAGAACAGATTCCACTCTTTTCTCGAGAAGTACCGGCAGATGTCTTGTAAGAAATTCCGGGCTCTGTCAGCTCCTGCATAAAGTTTGATGACGCGTTGATGCTACTTGTTCTCCTAGCATTCAAAATGGGGTTCACTGCTTCTTGCTCTAGGATTGGCGCCAAATCTTTCCCAGTACACTGCCGAGCTCCGCCATCAGGGGTCCGGGCCAATTTCAGCTGAATTATTTCATTTAGGCTTGAGCACTGAGCAATGAGTGAATCAAATAAAGGGATGAATATGTCCGACATTTCAGTCAGCAACGTTTCAGCTGCACACTGCATGGTTGTAGCGGGTGTATGCAATGGTTACCGTCAACACGGTAAAATCTTAAATATTTCTTTAATGTGCCTTCCGGGGTAGAAGAGATGTATTTTCTTCTGTTCGTAATAAGTTCCCGGATAGCTTATTCTGTCAAGGGAGGCACGAATGGCAAGGAATAGTGGCAAATATTCTAAATAATCCAAGTTTTTCTGCAGAGCAAAAGAAACCTGCCACCATCTTAGAGAGCCGCCCACCGGAAGTCTCAGTGTGGATTTTTATTTATTTTAGTTTATAATTGTCACCTTAATCTGTACATCAGATGTCTGAAAAACAAAAGAATATGTTATCCATTTTGAAGCAGGTTGGTTAAACATTTTAAATATGTGGTTATTATTTAACACAGCAGACACTATCTGATATAGTATATTTTTAGTTAAATACAGATATAGATATGTTGAATACAATCAGAGTATTTTAAACTATATAAAAATTTAGGCACAGACTATCTTCTAGGTTCTCACACACACACATTTGTTATATATATATAACAAAGTCCTGTGTAGGAATTCCCACCGTATTTTAGTAACAACTGCCAGGGTGCAATGTCAAAAAAGTATGTACTGTGCAAAAAAGGCAGCACTCACTGGTCATTTATAAGTATATATATATATATATATATATATATATATATATATATATATATATATATATATATATATATCTTTTAATGATACGAAAGGTTAAAATATTGGGAAAAACATGACGTTTCGATGCCTAACTGGCATCTTTTTCAAATGTCCCAAAAGATAAATTAAGGCCTTAAGGCTAATTCTTTTATTTGTGATACAAATATGCAAATTATTTGACTGAATGACAAGGCTTCAGGTTTTTCTTTTCAAGCCTGTAGGACACTCTGGCTGAAGTCCTGGTCTGCGGACATGACTTCTAAGTTAAGACTTCTTTCCCTCCCCTTTAAGGGAAAGATTCTATTTAGTCCAGGCCTGGACTCAATTATCTCCACGGTTACTCGAGACAAAGGGGCCTTTTTAGCGCAGGATAAGAAGAACAAGCCTAAGGGACAAGGTCCTAGTTTTCATTCCTTTTGTTCTGATAAATCCCAACTTCAGCAGCCCTCCGCAAACCCCGAGCAATCCAAGGGGACTAGGAAACAGGCTCAGTCCTGGAATAAATCCAAGCAGAGCAAGAAGTCCGCCGAGGCAGTCGGCATGAAAGGGCGGCCCCCAATCCGGCTCTGGATCTTGTAGGGGGTAGACTGTCGCTCTTTTTGGAAGCTTTGTTTGGGGACGTGCAAGACCCGTGGCTCCTGGAGGTCATCGCTCAGGGATACAAAATAAGTTAAAGTCTTATCCACCAGGGGCAGATTCCTCCTATCAAACCTGTCTTCAAGACCAGAAAAGAGAGAATCCTTTCTGGGGTGTGTGAGGGATCTCTCCTCCTCCCTAGGAGTCATTGTCTCGGTAACTCTTGCAGAAAGTGGTCTGGGGTACTATTCAAACCTCTTTGTTGTCCCAAAGAAGGAGGGAACATTCCGCCCGATTCTGGACCTAAAGTGCTTAAAGGGACACTGAACCCAAATTTTTTCTTTCGTGATTCAGATAGAGCATGCAATTTTAAGCAACTTTCTAATTTACTCCTATTATCAAATTTCTTCATTCTCTTAGTATACTTATTTGAAAAGCAGTAAGTTTAGATGCCGGCCCATTTTTGTTGAACAACCTGGCTTGTACTTGCTGATTGGACAGCACCAATAAGCAAGTGCTATCCATGGTCCTGAACCAACAATTTGCTGACTCCTTAGCATAGATTCCTTCTTTTTTAAATAAAGATATCAAGAGAACTAAGAACAATTGATAATAGAAGTAAATTAGAAAGTTGCTTAAAATTGCATGCTCTATCTGAATCATGAAAGAAAAAAAATTGGGTTCAGTGTCCCTTTAAACAAATTCCTATCTGTCCCCCCGTTCAAGATGGAGACAATAAGGTCCATCCTTCCCTTAGTTAAGGAAGGACAGTTCATGACCACTATAGATCTGAAGGATGCTTACTTTCACGTTCCAATACACAAGGAACATTTCAAGTTCCTAAGGTTTGCGTTCCTGGACCAGCACTTCCAGTTTATTGCAATTCCGTTTGGTCTAGCTATTGCTTCAAGAGTTTTTACAAAGGTTGCAGTGGCCAGAACCAGAGGTATAGAAGTAGCGCCATACTTGGCATGATATTCTGGTTCAAGCACCATCCTGTTGTCTGGCAGAAGATCATTCGGAATCTATTCTGTTTCTTCTTCGATTTCATGGGTGGAAGATAAACTTAGAAATGAGTTCTCTTATTCCCAGTACCAGGGTGGAATTCCTGGGTACGATAATAGACTCCATATCCATGAGGATATTCCTTATTAGACCAGAGACGTTACAAGCTAACTTCTGCTTGTCTTGCCCTCCAGACCTCCTTAAAGGGACAGTATGCTATAAAATTGTTTTTCCCTTAATGTGTTTCCAATTGCTTTTCTTACCAGCTGCAGAGTATAACATGCATAAGATTTGCTTTAAGGCTTATTTGTGTATATGAATTAGCTGATTTTGTGTTTTGAAGCCACAACCTAATAAAATGGGTTAAGCTTCTAGGTATAATCAGATCTCATTACTTTTATCACATTGTACAAATATACCTGCTTCTTTATCTTATATCTGTCCATAAAAAAAATCACCAATACTTGGAGAGAACAATGGAATATTAACATTTTATTACCTTATCTCTTCTATAATCCACTGGGAGTGTAATTTCTTCTACTGGCTGTGTTAACACAGCTTGGCCTCGAGGCCAAAAACTTTAAGGATTGGTGTGGATACCACAGGCTACATAAACTATTTCAAATGCCAATATAAGGGCAATAGAAATACTTATAAACAATTAAATACACTCCAGCAGGTAAAGTGGATCATTGGGAACTAATTAAAGGGGAGAACATTTTTGAGTAAACTGTCCCTTTAAGGCCCTCTATGGCTCGGTGTATGGAGGTGATTTTTCTCATGGTGTCCAGCATGCACATCATTCCTTTTGCCAGATTCCGTCTGACCACTTCAGCTGTGCATGCTGAGACAGTGGAACGGCGATCATTCGGATCTGTCTCAACAGATTCCTCTGGACAACTGGTCAAGAGAATCGCTCTCCTGGTGGCTGTGTCCAGATCACCTGTCACAAGGGACATGCTTCTTGAGACTATCCTGGGAGATTGTGACTACGGACGTGAGTCTATCAGGATGGGGAGCTGTTTGGGGTGCCAGGAAGGCACAGGGCCTGTGGAGTCGAGAGGAATCCCTCCTCCCGATCAACATTTTGGAACTTCGAGCGATCTTCAATGCTCTGAAGGCTTGGCCTCTTCTGGGTTCGTCCCAGTTTATCAGATTCCAATCAGACAACATAACCTTGGTTGCTTACATTAACCATCAGGGGGGAACGAGGAGCTCCCTAGCAATGAGGGAAGTATCTCACATTCTGGAGTGGTCGGAGGCCCACAACTGTTCGCTGTCAGCGATCCACATTCCAGGTGTGGACAACTGGGAAGCGGATTTTCTCAGCAGACAATCCTTTCATCTGGGGGAATGGTCTCTCCATTCCGATGTGTTTGCGGAGATTTGCAACAGATGGACGCCAGAGATAGATCTCATGGCGTCCCGGCTCAATTTCAAGCTACCCAGATATGGGTCGAGTTCCAGGGATCCTCAGGTGGAGCTAATAGATGCATTATCAGTGCCTTGGAGGTTAAATCTAATTTACATTTTTCCATCGTTGCCACTTCTCCCTCGTGTAGTGGCCCGCATCAAGCAGGAGCAGGCATCAGTAATACTGATTGCTCCATCGTGGCCGCGAAGGATGTGGTTCGTGGACCTGGTGGGGATGTCCTCATCTCCTCCGTTGAAGTTACCTTTTTGCAGAGATCTGCTGGAACAGGGTCCTTTTGTTCATCAAAATCTAGATTCTCTGAGGCTGACTGCATGGAGATTGAATGCTTAGTCTTAGCCAAGAGAGGTTTCTCTGAGAGGATTATTGACACTCTCATTCAGGCCCTTTCTATATTGCTGCACAAGAGGGTCACAAAGCTCTCCGAAGTGCAATCTTTCGTTAAGGCTCTGCTCAGGATCAGACCTGTGTTTAGATCTAACGCTCCACCTTGGAGTTTGAATCTTGTTCTTAAGTTTTTACAACAGACTCCGTGTGAGACTATGCATTTGGTTGACATTAAATTGTTGTCCTGGAAGGTTATTTTTCTATTGGCTATTGCATCGGCACGCAGAGTGTCTGAAATGGCTGCCTTGCAATGTGAGCCTCCTTATCTGGTGTTCCCACACTGATAAGGCTGTCCTACGTACCCGCTTGGGTTTTCTACCTAAGGTGGTGTCTGATCGCAACATCAATCAGGAGATTATGGTTCCTTCCTTATGTCCTAATCCTTCTTCTCTGAAGGAACGTTTACTTCATAATCTGGATGTGGTTCGAGCTTAGAAGTTTTATCTTCAAGCAGAGTTAAATACAAAATTCTCACCCTGACCTACAAAGCCCTCACCATTGCTACCCCACCCTACCTGTCCTCACTCATCAACAAATATACTCCAGCCCGCCCACTAAGATCCAACAATGACCTGCTTCTTGCGTCCTCTACCATCACCTCCTCTCATGCTAGACTACAGGACTTCTCTCGTGCGGCACCAACCCTCTGGAACGCACTTCCTCGAGCTGTCAGACTTTCCCCTAATCTCTCCTCCTTTAAATGTTCCCTAAAGACCTTTCTGTTCAGGGAAGTTTATCACCCGACTCATTACCAAACTAACTTAACTAACAGTTGCCCTCATCTATCTCCTCACTAATGTCATTCTCACCTATGCAGTCCCCACCTCCTGTTTCCCATCCTCCTACCCATCTAGATTGTATGTTCCCACGGGAATAGGGCCCTCAATTCCCCCTGTATTTGTCTGTAAAAAGTTGACTTTTATTGTATTGTTTCTCAATTGTACTGTTATCCTTGTACCCATGGGCAGCGCTGCGGAATCTGTTGGCGCTTT
>NC_069503.1:822565485-822670485 GCF_027579735.1 Bombina bombina
ATGTTTCAACATATGGAATATTTGTTTCAACCGGCAGCGGCTGTTGCTGCGGTTGCTGGAGCGGCTACCTACTGATGCGACTCTTTATCTGAGTTGATCTAGGTGGATGGTCTCCTCGACGTGATCCAGGAAAGAAATAAGGCCTTAAGGGTGGCTAATTATTTTATTTGTGATGCAAATTATTTGCCTGAATGCCAAGGCTTCAGGTTTTCTGTTCAAGCCCGTAGGGCATTCTGGCTGAAGTCCTGGCCTGCGGACATGATTTCTAAGTCCAGACTTCTTTCCCTCCCATTTAAGGGAAAGATTCTATTTGGTCTAGGCCTAGACTCGATTATCTCCACGGTTACTGGAGGCAAAGGTGCCTTTTCCAGCAGGATAAGAAAACAAACATAAGGGACAAGGTCCTAATTTTTGTTCCTTTCGTTCGGATAAATCCTAACATCAGCCACCCTCAGCAAAGCCAGAGCAATCAAAGGGGACTTGGAAGCCGACTCAGTCCTGGAATAAGTCCAAGCATTGCAAGAAGCCTGTCGAAACAAAGTCGGCATGAAGGGGCTCTGGATCTTGTAGGGGGCAGACTGTTGCTCTTTTCAGATGCTTGGTTTGGGGACGTGCAAGACCCGTGGGTCCTGGAGTTCATCGCTCAGGGATACAAGCCTTTCTGGAGTGCGTGAAGGATCGCCTTTCTGGGGTGCATGAGGGATCTCTCCTCCCTAGGAGTCATTGTCCCGGTGCCTCTCGCAGAAAGAGGTCTGGGGTACTATTCAAACCTTTTTGTGGTCCCAAAGAAGGAGGGAACTTTCCGCCTGATTCTGGACCTAAAGTGCTTAAACAAATGTCTATCTGTCCCCTCGTTCAAGATGGAGACGATAAGGTCCATCCTTCCTTTAGATTAGGAAGGACAGTTCATGACCATTATAGATCTGAAGGATGCTTACCTTCACGTTCCAATACACAAGGGACACTTCAAGTTCCTAAGGTATGAGTTCCTGGACCAGCACTTTTATTGCACTTCCTTTTGGTCTAGCTACTGCTCCAATAGTTTTTACAAAGGTTCTAGGGGCTCTGCTTGCAGTGGCCAGAACCAGAGGTATAGCAGTAGCTCCATACTTGGAGAATATTCTGGTTCAACCACCATCCTATCGTCTGGCAGAAGATTATTCAAAATCTATTCTGTTTCTTCTTCGATCTCAAGGGTGGAAAATAAACTTAGAAAAGAGTTCTCTTATTTCCAGTATCAGGGTGGAATTCCTGGGTACTATAATAGACTCTATATCCATGAAAATATTCCTTACTGACCAGAGACATTACAAGCTAACTTCCGACATCATTCCTTTTGCCAGGTTTCATCTCAGACCACGTCAGCTGTGCATGCTGAGACGATCATTCGGATCTGTCTCAACAGATTTCTCTGGACAACCGGTCGAGAGTATCGCTCTCCTGGTGGCTCTGTCCAGATCACCTGTACCAAGGGACATCCTTCTTGAGACCATCCTGAGAGATTATGACTATGCAAGTCTATTAGGATGGGGAGCTGTTTGGGGTGCCAAGAAGGCACAGGACCTGTGGACTCGAGAGGAATTCCTCCTCCCGATCAACATTTTTGAACTTCGAGCGATCTTCAATTCTCTGAAGGCTTGGCCTCTTCTGGGTTCGTCCCAGTTTATCAGATTCCAATCAGACAACATAACCTTGGTGACTTACATCAACCATCAGGGGGAACGAGGAGCTCTCTAGCAATGAGGGAAGTATCTCAGATTCTGGAGTGGGGGGAGGCCCACAACTGCTCCCTGCAAAAAAACAAATAGTATCCAGCACATCAACCCAGGAACCAGGGGACCAAAGCAAGTAGCTGCCAACTTGCAAAAGACAGTATAAAATACAGACAAGGTGGTCTCCTTATGATATTCCTTCTTTATTTGTGAACATGAGGAACAGGAACAAAAAAAGTCACGACGTTTCGGGGCTATACCCCTTAATCATGTGATAACATCACTCATTACACACCTGTGATTTATAGGCAGTACCTGGGAATTTTAACCCTTACATTCTTAAAGTATCACAAATTTTTGTATATAGCGCCATCTTGTGTCACAATCAGTGTGAAATGAAAGAATTAAAAACAACAGATAAGAGGCCTCAATGGACTATTGTATATATATTATCAGAATTGATGGTAAATTTTGCAACAATTTAACAATACACTGCTACAGTGGATCAACTGAGCTAAAAAAATAAAGTAAAACAAAAATGAACAATAAACAAAATGTAACAATGTGTTTATATTGCTACAGGGTCAGCAACTCGAGGGAATCAGGACTGGCAATGGTCAAAAAGATCTAAGATGCAAAAAAATAAATTATATTATAGTAAATAGACATAAATCCCAATAGCAAAAAACTTTTTTTTAAAAGACTTTTTTTCCATAACTTATCAGTGGTGATTTATAAGAAATAATAATTAATAGAAATTAATAAAAAGGAGTCCAATCTATTTCTCGGTTCATACCTTTAGGTTCCAGGGTATCGAGCTTAAATATCCAAAATGTTTCACGCTGTTTGAGCAATTGCTCCCTATTACCACCACGTCTGGGGGTACGGATATGCTCGATAACCTGGAACCTAAGTTGATTCACCTGATGGCCTGCAGACAAAAAATGGTGGGCTACGGGTGCAGATAGTACCTTGCATCTAATATTGCTTTTATGTTCCGTGATGCGGTCCCCTATCCGTCTTGTCGACTCCCCCACATAGACACGCCCACATGGGCATTTGATTAAATAAACCACAAATTTTGTATTACAGGTAAAAAAATCTTTATAAATAAATTTATAACCAGTGTGTGGGTGTAAAAAATGGGGACTTTTAATGATAGACCCACAGTTGCTACAGCCTAGACACGGAAAACAACCTAGGTTTTTCTTTGTAATGTAAGTCTGCCTACAAGTTTTACTGGGACCCAAATCGGCCTTAACAAGAATGTCACGCAAATTTTTAGACCTTTTAAAGGCAGGCATAGGCAATTGTTGGAATTCTTTTATCTCTGTATTGCAGCTCTTCAAAATGCCCCAATGTCGGCGAATGATATTTATTATTTGTTTGCTCTGTCTGCAATATTCAGAGACAAAAGTCATTCTACTTTGATCAGTTCTAGAGGGTTTAGGTTTCAAAAGTTATTTTCTCTGCAAGGGTAAAACATCCTGAATGGCTTTATTGATCAAATCTAAAGGATACCCGCGTTTCAAAAACGTATCACCCATTTCTGTCAATCTTATTTTTGAAATGTTCTCTTTACGCGTAGCATTTGACTGCGTGGTAAAGATTTGACAAGAGATGGGTGGTGAGCACTGTTGAAACGTAAAAGACTATTGCGGTCAGTTTTCTTAGTATATATATCAGTAAGAAAACCATAACCATTCTTAATCACCGATACATCCAGGAAATCAATCTTAATTTCACTGCTGACCAAAGTAAGCTTAATGTTAGAAGTGGATAAATTAAGATCAGCGACAAAAGACTCCAGGGCCCCAACGTCGCCCAGCCAAATCCCAAAAATATCATCGATATAGCGCCACCAGGTGGCGCCATACCGATGAAAAAGTGGGCGTTCAAAGACAAATTTTTCCTCATAGGAATTCATATAAATATTGGCGTAATTAGGGGCGACGTTGGAGCCCATGGCAGTACCCTGTAATTGTAAAAAGAAAGAATCTTCAAATAAAAAATAGTTGTTATATAAAATAACCTCTAATAACTGTAAAAGAAAATCAATCCTATCAATGGAATAAATGCCTTTAGATTGTAAAGCGTTCCTAACTGCACCAATGCCACTAGCGTGTGGTATTGAGGTATAAAGACTGCTGACATCCAGGCTGAACAAAATAAATTTGTCAGTCTGTAGTTGTAAATTATCTAATTTAATCAGAAAATCGTTAGTGTCTTTGATGAAAGAAGATGACTGCTCAACCAGGGGTCGCAATACTTTATCCAAATAGATGGCTATGCTTGAAAAAATTGAATTGGTACCAGCAACGATTGGTCTCCCTGGTGGAGCAGTCATAGACTTGTGCACTTTCGGCAGTACATACAGGACCGGAGTAATGGGATTTTTGACCTGTAAGAAAGAACTAGTTTTTAGATCAATAAGACCATTTGTTAGGGCTGTCTTGATAATGCAAGAAATCTCCTTATTGATAAGGGAGAGTGGGTTACCCAACATTCTGCTGTAAACTTGTGAATCCCCTAATTGGGAACAAATTTCTTTCCTATAATCATACTTATTTAACAGAACGGTGGCCCCGCCCTTGTCTGCCTGTTTCAAAATGAGATTGTTGTTATCTTTAAGACATTTAAGTGCATTTCTATCAGCAGTGCCAAAGTTACGCATACCCTTAAATTTGGACGAATGCCTAGTGTTGAATGATCTTATTTTATCAAAATCAGATAACACTAGCTTCTCAAAGGTTTCAACACTATGATTAGTATTATGAGGCATAAAATTACTCTTGTTGCGTAACCCAAGACTTTTTATATTCAATAAATCTATGTTGGCATTGTTGTTACGGTTAACATTAGATGGTAAGGTGACAGTAGGCACAAAATTATTAACATTGTTATTATGCCAAACCTTAAGCCTGACATTCCTAAAGAACCTTTGTAAATCAGTCCTTAAATTGAAAAAATTACAGTCAGTTTGTGGGCAAAATGATAACCCCCTTTGTAAAACAGCCCTTTCACCTGAACTGAGGGGGTGATCCGAGATGTTGATTACTATGTCTTCTTCCTCGAGCGAGTTGATCGTGGTTGCTGGACCCCTGCTTTTTTCTGCTGCTGAGCCTTCTTGTTTGGGGCGATGATGTTTTCGGCCGCCCCGCCGCCTGGGCTGTTCTCCCCTTCGCTGTTGGAAAAATCCGCTGAATCGGAGCTAGTGATCGATGAATCTGTATTCCGCTGCTCACGTCTGCGTCGTCTGAAGCCGGAACTGGCCTGACGCTCTTTCCCCTGTGGATCATACACCCAGCGGTAGACTCGATTAGTCGAGTAATCCTGTTCATCACGAAAGAACTTAACCCTTTTTCGTTCCTCAATTGTTTTACGCAACTCTGTTAGGGCATTCTTGTTCTCCTGAATCAATTTGTCAAATGCCTCGGTTGACAAGGAGCTCCGAATCTCTTCCTGCAGTTTGTCAATGGTGAGTTTCAAGGCATCAATTTCTATCTGCAGATATTCAATGGTCAGTACAATTATATCGAGAGAGCATTTGTTTAGGATATACTCGAACTTGCGGCAATACTCTTGGTTGTCTTTAAGAAGGCTAGGGCGGGTATTCATCCGTAAACCACGGGGAATGCGTTTTACTCTGAAGTATTCCGCCAAAGTATTGGCATGCAAATCATAAGCCAATAGTTTTCTGGTCTGTTTGTCATATTGTACATTAGCCAGTTCCACTGGAGCAGTATGTAGAAAGCTCCGAGAGCCACGTACCAAAGTGGTAATCCTTGAAGCCTCAAAGTCTGAATAAGTGAAGGTCTTTGAACCTGTGATTTCCTCTGTAGTAATCATCATGGGGTATAAACAGTGCACGGACACTGGCAGCCAAATAGAACATGCAAAAAAACAAATAGTATCCAGCACATCAACCCAGGAACCAGGGGACCAAAGCAAGTAGCTGCCAGCTTGCAAAAGACAGTATAAAATACAGACAAGGTGGTCTCCTTATGATATTCCTTCTTTATTTGTGAACATGAGGAACAGGAACAAAAAAAGTCACGACGTTTCGGGGCTATGCCCCTTAATCATGTGATAACATCACTCATTACACACCTGTGATTTATAGGCAGTACCTGGGAATTTTAACCCTTACATTCTTAAAGTATCACAAATTTTTGTATATAGCGCCATCTTGTGTCACAATCAGTGTGAAATGAAAGAATTAAAAACAACAGATAAGAGGCCTCAATGGACTATTGTATATATATTATCAGAATTGATGGTAAATTTTGCAACAATTTAACAATACACGGCTACAGTGGATCAACTGAGCTAAAAAAATAAAGTAAAACAAAAATGAACAATAAACAAAATGTAACAATGTGTTTATATTGCTACAGGGTCAGCAACTCGAGGGAATCAGGACTGGCAATGGTCAAAAAGATCTAAGATGCAAAAAAATAAATTATATTATAGTAAATAGACATAAATCCCAATAGCAAAAAACTTTTTTTTAAAAGACTTTTTTTCCATAACTTATCAGTGGTGATTTATAAGAAATAATAATTAATAGAAATTAATAAAAAGGAGTCCAATCTATTTCTCGGTTCATACCTTTAGGTTCCAGGGTATCGAGCTTAAATATCCAAAATGTTTCACGCTGTTTGAGCAATTGCTCCCTATTACCACCACGTCTGGGGGTACAGATATGCTCGATAACCTGGAACCTAAGTTGATTCACCTGATGGCCTGCAGACAAAAAATGGTGGGCTACGGGTGCAGATAGTACCTTGCATCTAATATTGCTTTCTTCTGTTAAGTGTGATCAGTCCACGGGTCATCATTACTTGTGGGATATTAACTGCTCCCCTACAGGAAGTGCAAGAGGATTCACCCAGCAGAGTTGCTATATAGCTCCTCCCCTCTACGTCACCCCCAGTCATTCTCTTGCACCCAACGACTAGATAGGATGTGTGAGAGGACTATGGTGATATATTTAGTTTTTATATCTTCAATCAAAAGTTTGTTATTTTATAATAGCACCGGAGTGTGTTATTCCTTCTCTGGTAGAATTTGAAGAAGAATCTACCTGAGTTTTTCTATGATTTTAGCCGGAGTAGTTAAGATCATATTGCTGTTTCTCGGCCATCTGAGGAGAGGTAAACTTCAGATCAGGGGACAGCAGGCAGATTAATCTGCAAAGAGGTATGTAGCAGTTTATTATTTTCTGACATGGAATTGATGAGAAAATCCTGCCATACCGTTATAATGTAAACTCAGCCTTGAATGCAGTAGATGTAGCTGATATCAAGCTGTCATGTATGTATATTTTACACTTCAGTTTTCTGGGAAATGGTACTTCTCTGGCTTTTAAACTGTATACATAGACTTAACCTATTTTGCAGGGACTTGCAATAGGTTTTAAATGACAATTAATTATTGAGGTAAAATGTTTTTTTGCTGGCATGTAAAAACGTTTTTTTCTCTGAGGTACTGGGTGAAAAAATGTTTTGGGCACTTTTTTTCCACTTGGCAATAGTTTTGATTTAAATTAGAGCAGTTCACTGATCCCTCTCACTGTTATGTGTGTGGGGGAGGGGCCATTTTGGTGCTTTCACTATGCATCAGAAAAACTCAGTCAGAGGTTCATTTTCTTCCTGCATGTTCCGGTTCATCTCTACAGAGTTCAGGGATCTCAAGAGTCTTTTTTGAGGGAAGTAATCATACAGCAGAGCTGTGCTGATTGTATTGACTGTGATATAAAAAACGTTTATTTGTGTATTTTTTTTTTTTCTGCTGCCTGGGTTAGTTATCATTTGCTGAGGGGAACAATCCTTTGCTAAAACTGTATATTCTGACAAAGATTGATGCTATAACTTAATTATTTTATCTGTTATAATATTTTTCTGTGCTTCTTAAAGGCACAGTTCGTTTTCATATTATTTGTAAATTACTTTGAAAAGTATTTCCAAGTTGCTGTTTATTTGCTAGTGTGTTAAACATGTCTGATTCAGAGGAATATCTCTGTGCTATATGTGTTAATGCCAAAGTGGAGCCCAATAGAAATTAATGTACTAAATGTATTGATGCTACTTTAAAAAATAGTCAATCTGTACAAATTGAACATATTTCACCAAACAACGAGGGGAGAGTTATGCCGACTAACTCGCCTCACGTGTCAGTACCTGCATCTCCCGCTCAGGAGGTGCGTGATATTGTAGCGCCGAGTGCATCTGGGCGGCCATTACAAATCACATTACAAGATATGGCTACTGTTATGACTGAAGTTTTGGCTAAACTACCAGAACTAAGAGGTAAACGTGATCACTCTGGGATGAGAACAGAGTGCGCTGATAATGCAAGGGCCATGTCTGATACTGCGTCACAGTTTGCAGAACATGAAGACGGAGAGCTTCATTCTGTGGGTGACGGTTCTGATCCAAATAAACTGGACTCAGACATTTCAAATTTTAAATTTAAGCTTGAGAACCTCCGTGTGTTACTAGGGGAGGTATTAGCGGCTCTGAATGATTGTAACACAGTTGCAATCCCAGAAAAAATGTGTAGGTTGGATAAATATTTTGCGGTACCGACGAGTACTGACGTTTTTCCTATACCTAATAGACTTACTGACATTGTTACTAAGGAGTGGGATAGACCCGGTGTGCCTTTCTCACCCCCTCCTATATTCAGAAAAATGTTTCCAATAGACGCCGCCACACGGGACTTATGGCAAATGGTCCCTAAGGTGGAGGGAGCAGTTTCTACTATAGCTAAGCGTACCACTATCCCAGTGGAGGATAGCTGTGCTTTTTCAGATCCAATGGATAAAAAATTAGAGGGTTACCTTAAGAAAATGTTTGTTCAACAAGGGTTTATATTGCAACCTCTTGCATGTATTGCGCCTGTCACGGCTGCAGCAGCATTTTGGTTTGAGTCTCTGGAAGAGACACTTCAATCATCCACACTAGATGACATCACACACAAACTTAAATTCCTTAAGTTAGCTAATTCATTTATTTCAGATGCCGTAGTACATTTAACTAAACTTGCGGCTAAAAATTCAGGATTCGCCATTCAGGCACGCAGAGCTCTGTGGCTAAAATCCTGGTCAGCTGATGTTACGTCTAAATCTAAATTGCTTAATATTCCTTTCAAAGGGCAGACCTTATTCGGGCCCGGCTTGAAAGAGATTATTGATGACATTACAGGAGGTAAAGGTCATGCCCTGCCTCAGGACAAGGCCAAAGCCAAGGCTAGACAGTCCAATTTTCGTTCCTTTCGTAATTTCAAAGCAGGAGCAGCATCAACTTCCTCTGCACCAAAACAGGAAGGAGCTGTTGCTCGCTACAGACAAGGCTGGAAACCTAACCAGTCCTGGAACAGGGGCAAACAGGCCAGAAAACCTGCTGCTGCCCCTAAGACAGCATGAATTGAGGGCCCCCGATCCGGGACCGGATCTAGTGGGGGGCAGACTTTCCCTCTTCGCCCAGGCTTGGGCAAGAGATGTTCAGGATCCCTGGGCGATAGAGATCATATCTCAGGGATACCTTCTGGACTTCAAATCCTCTCCCCCAAGAGGGAGATTTCATCTGTCAAGGTTGTCAACAAACCTAACAAAGAAGGAAGCGTTTCTACGCTGCGTACAAGATCTTTTATTAATGGGAGTGATCCATCCAGTTCCGCGGTTGGAACAAGGACAAGGGTTTTACTCAAATTTGTTTGTAGTTCCCAAAAAAGAGGGAACCTTCAGGCCAATCTTGGATTTAAAGATCCTAAACAAATTCCTAAGAGTTCCATCGTTCAAGATGGAAACTATTCGAACAATTTTGCCCATGATCCAAGAGGGTCAGTACTTGACCACAGTGGATTTAAAGGATGCTTACCTTCACATACCGATTCACAGAAGTCATTACCGGTATCTAAGGTTTGCCTTTCTAGACAGGCATTACCAGTTTGTAGCTCTTCCATTCGGACTGGCTACGGCTCCAAGAATCTTCACAAAGGTTCTGGGCACTCTTCTGGCGGTACTAAGACCGCAAGGAATTTCAGTAGCTCCGTACTTAGACGACATACTGATACAAGCTTCAAGCTTTCAAACTGCCAAATCTCATACAGAGATAGTACTGGCATTTCTAAGGTCGCATGGATGGAAAGTGAACGAAGAGAAAAGTTCTCTCTTTCCACTCACAAGAGTTCCCTTCCTGGGGACTCTGATAGATTCTGTAGAAATGAAGATTTACCTGACAGAGGACAGGTTAACAAAACTTCAAAGTGCATGCCGTGTCCTTCATTCCATTCAAGAGACCAGAAATTCTCTTCTATGGTGGCTTTATCGGCCACATCTGTCCAGGGGAATGCCATTCAGCAGGCCAGACAGGTCAATTGTAACAACAGACGCCAGCCTACTAGGTTGGGGCGCTGTCTGGAATTCTCTGAAGGCTCAGGGACTATGGAATCAGGAGGAGAGTCTTCTTCCAATAAACATTCTGGAATTGAGAGCAGTCCTCAATGCTCTTCTGGCTTGGCCCCAGTTAGCAACTCGGGGGTTCATCAGGTTCCAGTCGGACAACATCACGACTGTAGCTTATATCAACCATCAGGGAGGGACAAGAAGCTCCCTAGCAATGATGGAAGTATCGAAGATAATTCGCTGGGCAGAGTCTCACTCTTGCCACCTGTCTGCAATCCACATCCCGGGAGTGGAGAACTGGGAGGCGGATTTCTTAAGTCGTCAGACTTTTCATCCGGGGGAGTGGGAACTTCATCCAGAGGTCTTTGCCCAAATACTTCGACGTTGGGGCAAACCAGAGATAGATCTCATGGCGTCTCGACAGAACGCCAAGCTTCCGCGCTACGGGTCAAGATCCAGGGATCTAGGAGCGGTCCTGATAGATGCCTTGACAGCACCATGGACCTTCAGGATGGCTCATGTGTTTCCACCTTTCCCGATGCTTCCTCGATTGATTGCCAGAATCAAACAGGAGAAAGCATCAGTGATTCTAATAGCGCCTGCATGGCCACGCAGGACTTGGTATACAGATCTGGTGGACATGTCATTCTGTCCACCTTGGTCGTTACCTCTGAAACAGGACCTTCTGATTCAGGGTCCTTTCAAACATCAAAATCTAACTTCTCTGAAGCTGACTGCTTGGAAATTGAACGCTTGATCTTATCAAAGCGTGGTTTTTCTGAGTCAGTTATTGATACCTTAATACAGGCTAGGAAGCCTGTTACCAGAAAGATTTACCATAAAATATGGCGTAAATACCTATATTGGTGCGAATCCAAAGGTTACTCTTGGAGTAAGGTTAGGATTCCTAGGATATTGTCTTTTCTACAAGAAGGTTTAGAAAAGGGGTTATCCGCTAGTTCCTTAAAGGGACAGATCTCAGCTCTGTCCATTCTGTTACACAAGCGTCTGTCAGAAGTTCCAGACGTTCAGGCTTTTTGTCAGGCTTTGGCCAGGATTAAACCTGTGTTTAAAGCTGTGGCTCCACCATGGAGTTTAAACCTTGTTCTTAACGTTTTACAGGGTGTTCCGTTTGAACCCCTTCATTCCATTGATATAAAGTTGTTATCTTGGAAAGTTCTATTTTTAATGGCTATTTCCTCGGCTCGAAGAGTCTCTGAGTTATCAGCCTTACATTGTGATTCTCCTTATTTGATTTTTCACTCGGATAAGGTAGTTCTGCGTACTAAGCCTGGGTTCTTACCTAAGGTAGTCACTAACAGGAATATCAATCAGGAGATTGTTGTTCCATCCTTGTGCCCAAATCCTTCTTCGAGGAAGGAACGTCTTTTGCACAATCTGGATGTAGTTCGTGCCCTTAAATTTTATTTACAGGCAACTAAAGATTTTCGACAAACGTCTTCCCTGTTTGTCGTTTACTCTGGTCAGAGGAGAGGTCAAAAAGCTTCTGCTACCTCTCTCTCTTTTTGGCTTCGTAGCATAATTCGTTTAGCTTATGAGACTGCTGGACAGCAGCCTCCTGAAAGAATTACAGCTCATTCCACTAGAGCTGTGGCTTCCACTTGGGCCTTTAAGAATGAGGCCTCTGTTGAACAGATTTGCAAGGCTGCAACTTGGTCTTCGCTTCATACTTTTTCCAAATTTTACAAATTTGACACTTTTGCTTCCTCGGAGGCTATTTTTGGGAGAAAGGTTCTTCAGGCAGTGGTTCCTTCTGTATAAAGAGCCTGCCTATCCCTCCCGTCATCCGTGTACTTTTGCTTTGGTATTGGTATCCCACAAGTAATGATGACCCGTGGACTGATCACACTTAACAGAAGAAAACATAATTTATGCTTACCTGATAAATTCCTTTCTTCTGTAGTGTGATCAGTCCACGGCCCGCCCTGTTTTTTAAGGCAGGTAAATATTTTTTAAATTATACTCCAGTCACCACTACACCCTTGGCTTCTCCTTTCTCGTTGGTCCTTGGTCGAATGACTGGAGGTGACGTAGAGGGGAGGAGCTATATAGCAACTCTGCTGGGTGAATCCTCTTGCACTTCCTGTAGGGGAGCAGTTAATATCCCACAAGTAATGATGACCCGTGGACTGATCACACTACAGAAGAAAGGAATTTATCAGGTAAGCATAAATTATGTTTTTATGTTCCGTGATGCGGTCCCCTATCTGTCTTGTCGACTCCCCCACATAGACACGCCCACATGGGCATTTGATTAAATAAACCACAAATTTTGTATTACAGGTAAAAAAATCTTTATAAATAAATTTATAACCAGTGTGTGGGTGTAAAAAATGGGGACTTTTAATGATAGACCCACAGTTGCTACAGCCTAGACACGGAAAACAACCTAGGTTTTTCTTTGTAATGTAAGTCTGCCTACAAGTTTTACTGGGACCCAAATCGGCCTTAACAAGAATGTCACGCAAATTTTTAGACCTTTTAAAGGCAGGCATAGGCAATTGTTGGAATTCTTTTATCTCTGTATTGCAGCTCTTCAAAATGCCCCAATGTCGGCGAATGATATTTATTATTTGTTTGCTCTGTCTGCAATATTCAGAGACAAAAGTCATTCTACTTTGATCAGTTCTAGAGGGTTTAGGTTTCAAAAGTTCTTTTCTCTGCAAGGGTAAAACATCCTGAATGGCTTTATTGATCAAATCTAAAGGATACCCGCGTTTCAAAAACTTATCACCCATTTCTGTCAATCTTATTTTTGAAATGTCATCATTAGCAACTATTCTCTTTACGCGTAGCATTTGACTGCGTGGTAAAGATTTGACAAGAGATGGGTGGTGAGCACTGTTGAAACGTAAAAGACTATTGCGGTCAGTTTTCTTAGTATATATATCAGTAAGAAAACCATAACCATTCTTAATCACCGATACATCCAGGAAATCAATCTTAATTTCACTGCTGACCAAAGTAAGCTTAATGTTAGAAGTGGATAAATTAAGATCAGCGACAAAAGACTCCAGGGCCCCAATGTCGCCCAGCCAAATCCCAAAAATATCATCGATATAGCGCCACCAGGTGGCGCCATACCGATGAAAAAGTGGGTGTTCAAAGACAAATTTTTCCTCATAGGAATTCATATAAATATTGGCGTAATTAGGGGCGACATTGGAGCCCATGGCAGTACCCTGTAATTGTAAAAAGAAAGAATCTTCAAATAAAAAATAGTTGTTATATAAAATAACCTCTAATAACTGTAAAAGAAAATCAATCCTTATCAATAAGGAGATTTCTTGCATTATCAAGACAGCCCTAACAAATGGTCTTATTGATCTAAAAACTAGTTCTTTCTTACAGGTCAAAAATCCCATTACTCCGGTCCTGTATGTACTGCCGAAAGTGCACAAGTCTATGACTGCTCCACCAGGGAGACCAATCGTTGCTGGTACCAATTCAATTTTTTCAAGCATAGCCATCTATTTGGATAAAGTATTGCGACCCCTGGTTGAGCAGTCATCTTCTTTCATCAAAGACACTAACGATTTTCTGATTAAATTAGATAATTTACAACTACAGACTGACAAATTTATTTTGTTCAGCCTGGATGTCAGCAGTCTTTATACCTCAATACCACACGCTAGTGGCATTGGTGCAGTTAGGAACGCTTTACAATCTAAAGGCATTTATTCCATTGATAGGATTGATTTTCTTTTACAGTTATTAGAGGTTATTTTATATAACAACTATTTTTTATTTGAAGATTCTTTCTTTTTACAATTACAGGGTACTGCCATGGGCTCCAACGTCGCCCCTAATTACGCCAATATTTATATGAATTCCTATGAGGAAAAATTTGTCTTTGAACACCCACTTTTTCATCGGTATGGCGTCACCTGGTGGCGCTATATCGATTATATTTTTGGGATTTGGCTGGGCGACGTTGGGGCCCTGGAGTCTTTTGTCGCTGATCTTAATTTATCCACTTCTAACATTAAGCTTACTTTGGTCAGCAGTGAAATTAAGATTGATTTCCTGGATGTATCGGTGATTAAGAATGGTTATGGTTTTCTTACCGATATATATACTAAGAAAACTGACCGCAATAGTCTTATACGTTTCAACAGTGCTCACCACCCATCTCTTGTCAAATCTTTACCACGCAGTCAAATGCTACGCGTAAAGAGAACATTTCAAAAATAAGATTGACAGAAATGGGTGATAAGTTTTTGAAACGCGGGTATCCTTTAGATTTGATCAATAAAGCCATTCAGGATGTTTTACCCTTGCAGAGAAAAGAACTTTTGAAACCTAAACCCTCTAGAACTGATCAAAGTAGAATGACTTTTGTCTCTGAATATTGCAGACAGAGCAAACAAATAATAAATATCATTCGCCGACATTGGGGCATTTTGAAGAGCTGCAATACAGAGATAAAAGAATTCCAACAATTGCCTATGCCTGCCTTTAAAAGGTCTAAAAATTTGCGTGACATTCTTGTTAAGGCCGATTTGGGTCCCAGTAAAACTTGTAGGCAGACTTACATTACAAAGAAAAACCTAGGTTGTTTTCCGTGTCTAGGCTGTAGCAACTGTGGGTCTATCATTAAAAGTCCCCATTTTTTACACCCACACACTGGTTATAAATTTATTTATAAAGATTTTTTTACCTGTAATACAAAATTTGTGGTTTATTTAATCAAATGCCCATGTGGGCGTGTCTATGTGGGGGAGTCGACAAGACGGATAGGGGACCGCATCACGGAACATAAAAGCAAGGTTAGATGCAAGGTACTATCTGCACCCGTAGCCCACCATTTTTTGTCTGCAGGCCATCAGGTGAATCAACTTAGGTTCCAGGTTATCGAGCATATCCGTACCCCCAGACGTGGTGGTAATAGGGAGCAATTGCTCAAACAGCGTGAAACATTTTGGATATTTAAGCTCGATACCCTGGAACCTAAAGGTATGAACCGAGAAATAGATTGGACTCCTTTTTATTAATTTCTATTAATTATTATTTCTTATAAATCACCACTGATAAGTTATGGAAAAAAAGTCTTTTAAAAAAAAGTTTTTTGCTATTGGGATTTATGTCTATTTACTATAATATAATTTATTTTTTTGCATCTTAGATCTTTTTGACCATTGCCAGTCCTGATTCCCTCGAGTTGCTGACCCTGTAGCAATATAAACACATTGTTACATTTTGTTTATTGTTCATTTTTGTTTTACTTTATTTTTTTAGCTCAGTTGATCCACTGTAGCCGTGTATTGTTAAATTGTTGCAAAATTTACCATCAATTCTGATAATATATATACAATAGTCCATTGAGGCCTCTTATCTGTTGTTTTTAATTCTTTCATTTCACACTGATTGTGACACAAGATGGCGCTATATACAAAAATTTGTGATACTTTAAGAATGTAAGGGTTAAAATTCCCAGGTACTGCCTATAAATCACAGGTGTGTAATGAGTGATGTTATCACATGATTAAGGGGCATAGCCCCGAAACGTCGTGACTTTTTTTGTTCCTGTTCCTCATGTTCACAAATAAAGAAGGAATATCATAAGGAGACCACCTTGTCTGTATTTTTTACCACAACTGCTCCCTGTCAGCGACAACTGGGAAGTGGATTTCCTCAGCAGACAATCCTTTCATCCGGGGGAATGGTCTCTCCATCCCGTGTTTGCGGAGATTTGCAACACGTGGGGGATGCCAGAGATAGATCTCATAGCGTCCAGGCTCAATTCCAAGCTACCTAGATATGGGTCGTCGTCCAGGGATCCTCAGACAGAGCTAATAGATGCATTAGTGGTGCCTTGGAGAATCAATCTAATTTACATTTTTCCACTGTTACCACTTCACCCTCGTGTAGTGGCCCGCATCAAGCAGAAGCAGGCATCAGTGATACTGATTGCTCCATCGTGGCCACGAAGGTTGTGGTTCGCAGACCTGGTGGGGATGTCCTCATCTCCTCCATGGAAGTTACCTTGTCGTGGGGATCTGCTGGAACAGGGTCCCTTTGTTCATCACAATCTAGATTCTCTGAGGCTGACTGCATTGAGGTTGAACGCTTAGTCTTAGCCAAGAGAGGTTTCTCTGAGAGGGTTATTGACCCTCTCTCATTCAGACTCGTAAGACTGTTACTCGTCGCATCTATCATAAGGTGTGGAGAGCTTACTTATTGTGGTGTAAAGAGTGTGGTTTAGCCTAGCATACGGTTAAGGCTGCCAGGATTCTTTCTTTTCTCCAGGAGGGTCTGGAGAAGGGCCTTTCCGCCAGTTCCCTGAGGGGACAGATTTCGACCCTTTCTGATTTGCTGCACAAGAGGCTCGCAGAGCTCCCTGATGTGCAATTTTTCGTTAAGGTTCTGATTAGGATCAGACCTGTGTTTAGATCTAACGCTCCACCTTGGAGCTTGAATCTTGTTCTTAAGTTTTTACAGCGGGCTCCGTGTGAGCCTATGCATTCGGTTGACATCAAATTGTTGTCCTGGAAACGCAGAGTTTCTGAAATAGCTGCCTTGCAATGTGAGCCTCCTTTTCTGGTGTTCCACACTGATAAGGCTGTCCTTCGTACCCGCTTGGGTTTTCTACCTAAGGTGGTGTCTTATCGTAACATAAATCAGGAGATTGTGGTTTGTTCCTTATGTCCTAATCCTTCTTCTTCGAAGGAATGTTTACTTCATAATCTGGATGTGGTTCAAGCTTTGAAGTTTTATCTTCAAGCTATTAATGATTTTAGGCAAAATTATTCCTTGTTTGTTATCTATTCTGGGAAGCGGAAGGGTCTGAAGGCTTCTTCGACTTCCTTATCTTCTTGGTTAAGAAGTGTTTTAAGTTTAGCTTACAAGTCAGCGGGACTTAAACCTCCTCAGAGGATTATGGTTCATTCCACTAGAGCGATGGCTTCATCTTGGGCCTTTAAAAACGAGGCCTCTATGGAGCAGATTTGTAAGGCAGCTACTTGGTCCTCCTTACATACTTTTTCAAAATTCTACAAATTTGACGTTTTTGCTTCGGCTCAAGCAGCTTTTGGGAGAAAGGTTTTACAGGCTGTGGTGCCGTCAGATTAGCGTCCGCCTTTCCTTTACCCCTCCCGTTATCATTCAGTGTCCTCTAGAGCTTGGGTATAAGTAAGGAATGATGCAGTGGACTCTCCTCATATTAAGAAGGAAAACATAAATTATGCTTACCTGATAATTTAATTTCCTTCTGTATGAGGAGAGTCCACGGCCCCCGCCCGTATACTCCGATGGGTGGACCAAAATTAATTTTTCTCTTCCAGCACCATTTATACCTTGATATTTCTCCTACTGTTCCTTGTTCCCTTGACAGAATGACTGGGATATGAGGGAAATAGGGAGAGTATTTAAGCCTTTGGCTGGGGTGTCTTTGCCTCCTCCTGGTGGCCAGGTTCAGTATTTCCCAACAGTAAGGGATGATGCCGTGGACTTTCCTCATACAGAAGGAAATGAAATGATCAGGTAAGCATAATTTATGTTTTGGTACGTGTATATCCTACTCTTAGGCAATATCTGTTTTGTGCAATTTCCCTTTAAATACAAATTACAATATCTGTGAAGGTAATATGAACACCCTAAATACTCCATTAAAATTTATTTTTTAAAGTAATAAAGTTAGAAATTATGGATCTTAATAAAAGCTGTTATTGACAACATTTTTCCCCCCCAATTTGTAGATACTGAACAACTGTTCGACTCTCTTGGGATATTGTACTGTACAATGTTTTTTTCATTTATTGTGTTCCCAGTGATTTATTTTATCTGCTGGGCTGTATTAAATTTTTAAAAAAAAGCTCATTTAGCTAAATTCTTTAATTTGAAATAGCTGTGTTTGTCTTTTGAAACCGCTTAATATACTGACCTTTTTAAATACTGCACTATCCTCTATAATAAATCGATTTATTCAAGTGGAAGAAATCTGCCTCTTCATGTGAGGTGGGAGAGAAAAAGCCCAGCCATTTCAATAGGTGATCCTGCATCATCTGTGAATATAATGAACTCTTATCAGCTTCTTGCCTGAGTATATTGTACCTTTTAATCACTGGCTTTATATAAATTAAGGGGGCAATGTATTCTGGCAAAAGGCTGATAAGAGCTTTTTGAAAGAATGTCCCTGCTGCAGTTTCAAATACAAATGGGTTGGGTTCTCTCTCTGTCTCCCAGCCCTCAGTAGAATTTTGATTTCTTAAATAGCTTTTCTATTTACTTATGTATTTAGTATTTACATTTTTAGTACAGGTGGCAATTTCAACTGGAAATTGCAGAAATATCAAATGACAATATAAAGGTAAAATACCTATTTTAAACAATTGAATACAATCTAGCAGGCTACATCAATCTTAATATGCCACATTAAGCAGGAGAAAATTTCACATTGCAATGTCCCTTTAACAACCATAATAAGTTGCGTTGCTCAGTGAACCGGATTAACATTTTTTTCTTTGTGATCCATTTGCCAATTGACTGATGTTTTATTATTATATTAAAATATATACTAAATCTATCTGACATTATGTAATCTCAAATAATCTTTGGTTCCAAGAGGCAACATTTCAACGTGTGTCATATCATCGGGTTCACTGGTCTTAAAATACAAGCTTGATAGTAAAATGACTAAAAGGATTTTCTTGTCATACACTTATGTTCTTTGGGGAATTCTTTCACCAACACTCACTCCCCTGTTTGAACAAGACCATTTTCTTAACATTTATTCTGACAAATTGATTTTTGCTAAGTTATAGAATAACATATTGAATGTTCCATAGGCAAAAAATAATAAGAAATCATTCTAGGCAGCCCACAATAAGGTATTGTTCTTTTTCTGACTCTCTGCATTGGCGCAGCTATAATTACAGAGATGCTCGATGACATATTACCCTTTTATTTTTAGCTGAAATCTGTCTGCATGTCTCACACACTCTGCATCCTCCCCAGCAGATTTCTCACCCATCACTTTTATTTTCAGTCAGATGTGGAGTTTTACTGCCTTTTGCTGTGGTGTAATGACTTTGTCTCTTATACTGTGCTCTTACAGCAGTATTAATAAAAGCAGGTTTATAACCTGCTGTGCCTCAAATTAGCTATCCATGGCTGAAATTCTGTTCAACTACAGACATCTTTCCCGTTGTCTTTCTGCTTATATAAGGGACAATTTTACTATGTAAAGGTGCATTAAAGGGATACTAAAAACTAAATACATTTCATGCACCTCCCTCTAATCATGGGTGCTGCCATTATGGAGCCTAGGTACATTGCAGCACTTGAATGTAGTGAAAGGTAGACTTCAACATGGCGGCACTCATGACTGGAGGGAGTCAGGGAATAACATATCTTCAATTAAATGTTTACTAGTACTAAAGCCCGTGTACACGGGCCATTTTTTGCAGTACAGCGGTCCCACCCCTTGCTCTCTCCCCCCTCTCTTTTGCTCTCTCTCCCCCCTCTCTTTTGTGCTCTCTCCCCCCTCTCTTTTGTGCTCTCTCCCCCTCTCCTTTGCGCTCTCTCTCCCCTCTTTTACTCTCTCTCTCACCTCTTTGGCTCTCTCCCCCCTTTCTTTTGCTCTCTCTGCCCCCTCTTTGGCTCTCTCTCCCCCCTCTTTGGCTCTCTCTCTCCCCTCTTTGGCTCTCTCTCCCCCCTCTTTGGCTCTCTCTCCCCCCTCTTTGGCTCTCTCTCCCCCCCTCTTTGGCTCTCTCCCCCCTTTCTTTTGCTCTCTCTCCCCCCTCTTTGGCTCTCTCTCCCCCCTCTTTGGCTCTCTCTCTCCCCTCTTTGGCTCTCTCTCTCCCCTCTTTGGCTCTCTCTCTCCTCTCTTTGGCTCTCTCTCCCCCCTCTTTGGCTCTCTCTCCCCCCTCTTTGGCTCTCTCTCCCCCCTCTTTGGCTCTCTCTCCCCCCTCTTTGGCTCTCTCTCCCCCCTCTTTGGCTCTCTCTCCCCCCTCTTTGGCTCTCTCTCCCCCTCTTTGGCTCTCTCTCCCCCCTCTTTGGCTCTCTCTCCCCCCTCTTTGGCTCTCTCTCCCCCCTCTTTGGCTCTCTCTCCCCCCTCTTTGGCTCTCTCTCCCCCCTCTTTGGCTCTCTCTCCCCCCTCTTTGGCTCTCTCTCCCCCCTCTTTGGCTCTCTCTCCCCCCTCTTTGGCTCTCTCTCCTTTTTGGCTCTCTTTCCTCTTTTGCTCTCTCTCTTCCCCCCCTTTGGCTCTCTCTCCCCCCTCTATTTGGCTCTCTCCCCCCCTCTATTTGGCTCTCCCCCCCTCTTTGGCCCTTCTCCCCCCCCTCTCTTGCTCCCTCTCTGGCTCTGTCTTTCAAACCCTTTGCCTCTCTGGCCACGCCCCCACTGCGGCAACCCGCCCGACCACGCCCCATTGCAGTGACACCCGTCTGGCCACGCCCCTCGTCACGCCTGGTCACACCCAGTGTCACACCCGGCCACGCCCCCTGACACTCCGCTTCAGCCTTGCTCTGTGCTGAGTGTCAGGATCCAAACGGCCAGGTATGTTTGTCACGTGCAGTCTCTGCTGCGCATGACTGCATCTGACAAACATACTTGGCCATTTATTATATAGGATAAAGTGTATTTAGTGTTTAATGTCCCTTCAAAATCCATTTGTTTTTGTTTCATCTATAAAAGAATGATCCTACACTTTTAAAAAATATGGCTGCTCCTTTGCGTTGTAAAACCATTTATTTTTCTACATTTGTTTTCGTGGATATATGTCCTTGTTTCTTGTGAAAATGAAGAGGTTGTCCAAATCAACCAGTGAGTAATCTGCTCATAGCACAAACAAGTGTTTCTTTCTAGTTTCAATATCAGTTTATACATCATTAATGTAAACTATTTTTTGCAGAGAATGGATTTTAACCAATTTAATTGCCCACGTGCGTTATAGAAAATGTTTGCTTTTAATGTCCCTTTGAATATTTGTAATGAGAAATAGAAACAGTTTATGATTATTGTATATTTTTTTTTTATCAGATGGTGCCTGGCATTTTTCCTTTAATGTGAAATTCTATCCTCCGGATCCATCACAGCTATCAGAAGATATAACTAGGTACTTAAATTACATTATACTTTTATTAAAAATACATTTAGTATACAGTTTATGAAAACAGTACACCATTATTGTTTTACAATTTTCTGATGGTTGAACATCCAAAACACACAAAGAAAGCTGTTTGGTGGGATAATAATAAGATTTTTTAAGAGCATGCACATAAATCTCAATTATATATTTTAGCCTACAAAAAAAGGAGAGAAAAACATGATATTTTATATTCTGTTCAATTTTAGGGTTGACTTGTTTTTTTTTAAATTAATTTATTCATATTCTAGTTTAAAGGATTACAAATTAATTTACTTTTATATTCCTGTGGATATTGTTGAAATTAATGTTTCATATTTGTATTCTAATACATCAAGTATAATAATTGTTTTGGTAAATATTAACTGGAAATATATTTACATGCGGCATCCTTTCTCCTACCATCTACAGTATCCCATTGTAAGACCTACTAGCCACTAATTTCATTTACCCCTACACCTTCTCAATACCCTGTGCAAGATCCACTAACGTAATTAATGTTTATGTTGCCACAATAGCCCCACTGTATTCAAGTTGCAGCCTTAATCATTTGTTACCCACTCAGCAACCCCATATCAAAATTAAAGGGATTTTATATCTTCATGTAATAGGCACTGCTATATAGAATAATATGCACAGATACTGATTTAAAATTTCAGCATAAAACCTTTTAAAAACTTACTTAGAAGCTCCAAGTTTAGCACTGTTGATGAGATTAGCTGGAACACCCAGTGAAAGATACTCTCCCCACCCCCTTCCCTGCATATGAAAAGACAGATTAGACAAACAGGTATGTATACATCTGACACTTTGGGGCTTGGTTAGGAGTCTGAAAACCAGCCCAATGTTATTAAAAAAAAAAAAAAGCAAAACTATACATTGTTACAAAAACACTCCCAGATGGGCTATATAAATGGATCATCTAGAAAACATTTATGCAAATAAAAATCTAGTGTATAATGTTACTTTAACCCTAACCAATATCTACCTATCTCTATTAATTCTGTTTGCAAAGCCCCCAGCCCTAACCACAATACACCCTTAACAAATTAAGGCTAAGGGCCTGATATTCAAAACCTTGTTGGCAACTGTTTCACATAAAGAACACTACATAGCAACAAAAACATTTCTCAAGGGCTTGACAAAACACAGTAACAAGTTGCCATCTGGCAAGAAATTAAAACTGCTGCAATCAAGCTAATTATCCTTTACCTGATGATCCTAAAATCGTTGAGATTGCTGCCAACACCAGAGCACCGGAGCTTACATTGATGTTTCGGCCTCCAGCTAAACCCCCCCCGGTAGATTATCCTCAGGGCTCTGCCATTGCACAACGCTGTGGTTGCGTTGCAATACAACCAATATTTTACTACCTTCTGAGACAGGGGACACACATTTCTTTGGCTACCACGTGTTGCTTTAATATGGCGCTGGATACTACACTAACTCTGAGGGAAGTGGAAGCCATGCTGGATGCTCATTTCTCTAGGCTCCATGCGGTGTTCGAGGAAGACTATATTTCTTTACAAGGTATCTGCGCTATTGCAAAAGGTGAGCTGCAGCCTTTAACAGATATACCTACCGAACCTCTCACATGCCTCACCCATACACCTACTGAAAATCAAGTGGCAAAACCTTATTATACCCCACAGGAATACAACAAAATTCTCCCAAGCACAAACATAGAGGTGCCAGGGGTGGCGTATGGCGACAAGCTAACAGAGCAGGTAGATAACATGGAGTGGGAAGCAGTGCCAGTGGTTGGAGCTGAATGTGGCTTGGTGAGCTCTATCAGCGTAGTAACACTGTGGAGGCCTCCGCAGCTTGATGTTGGTAGTCCAGATTCACGGAGACCTGCAATGTCCACAGCAGGTGATGTGCCTACCCTTAGCCCTTGTGGGAAGGGGTCTGTCGATGAGCACCTCCCAACCCACCATACCCGCACTAAGGACCCGTCTAAGATTTGCTGGCCCGCATTGGAAGGGCCAGGTCCATTCATGGAAGCGCTGTATCCTGAGAAGTTTGACTACTCAAATTTCAGATCCTTCAGAGGCTGTGATATAGTAGAGCTACTACTGGATAACCACCCCATCAGTTAAATTTGAACTCTCGCCCGCCACCCTCGCAATATCTGGATATCTGCCTGCACTTATGAGAACCGGCATAGGCTAAGATGAATCTTTGGTGGGCCCGTCACTTGCCTGGGAGGGAGCAACTGTTCTTCCTGAGCGGGTCCGGAGTCTCTGTGAAGTGCGAAAGTCTGGGGGCTTACCTGTTACAACCCTGGTAATGCAGAGGGATACCACCATCAAACTTTCATTTAAACTATCTACAGTCCCCATATTATGCAGTTTTAGGAGATTGTGATCAAGTCCTGCGGCTCCCTGATTCCACTCGAAACTGGTTTAGCCTGCAATGGAATATAATGGGCTCTCTATACCCCCTATGCAGAAGCCACTACACACTTTCAGATTGGAGTGGGGTAAAGAGACTAATCAACAGTGTTCCAGACAAGAAGCTTCTTTATGGCTGTGATACTGGTCTGACAATTCATCCTAGAACTGTCGATTCCTCATATCCTTATCATGAAGACTTTCTGTCTGATTATGAGGCTATACAGCTTTATGCCAGCTATGCTCCTTTGGAGTGACCCCCTAGTCTAGCTTCTGTATATAAAAATAATATAAAGATAGTATGAGCCATCCCCTCATTATTTCATTTCATTTTATTGCAGTTTATTAAGGGGCTACAGTAAAGAATTTTTTGTGTGCTCTTTGTACCATTGTAGTGTATGTTATAGGCAGCTGATATAAATTGTTCCTCCTAGCTATACAAAGCATCGTTGGAATGTACAGAATGTCTTACATGTTCATATACCCTACAGGCTAGGTATAATACTGTGACTTACCCCATCTACACAACTAAAAGATACCACCCTATTTGCTATAAAAATATTTGCCTATTGATTAACCTACTTAGGTATAATGCTACTGCTCATATTACTTGTGTGGCTGGTAGACATAAAAATACCTGTGTACTTATCTAATAAGTTAGTTACCACAGCTTATTGACACAAAGTTATCTGTTTGCATAGCCTCTCAACTAGCTATAATACTACTGCTAATACTCTCTGTGCAGCTAATAGATATAATGATATTTATACATTTGCTTATTGAGCTAGACACAGCATTATAGAATGTCCTATCTGTATAGCTAATAAACATAGCAATATTTGCTTACTTCATTACTTAGCCAGTACAAATATTATGATCTTCCTTACTCATGATGCTAAAGATACCTGTCTACTTATGTACTTGGCAAGTTAAAAAATTGAAAATTGTTTTCCTAGTACATAACGCCACTGTTTAGCCTACTTGTATAGCTAATGGTCATAATAACATGTTATCTTTTTTTATCTTTTTTTATCTTTTGTTGTCTAAGGTGGAGTTTTTGGGTTGGCACCCGAGCTCTGTTTGAGTGGATGTGTCCATTCTTCTGCCCTCTTGGGGTCTCTCTTATTCCCCTGCTTTCAGATCTGCTGTCACTTGGGCTGGTCCGCTAGGTGTAGGATCTGAGATCTGTTCTTCATCCTCCGGTCTTAGGGATGCCAGTCGGCCTTTTTTTGAGGTTCTGTGCTTTTCCCCTTATTTGGATATGTGAGTAGGTCGGGCGGCTTGGATTGCCTGGAGTGTGCCCTCTGTCTTGGAGGTTTGGCAATCTGACATTTTGTTTTGTCTGCTCTTTCCTTACGGATAGTATTTTCTTCTGTGTCTTTCTACGGATGGCAGAGTGTTGCTGGACTCAAATGTTTACCTTTCTGGGTTTGCTACACATATTTCTCTTGTTAAGTGTATCCAGTCCACGGATCATCCATTACTTATGGGATATTAACTCCTCCCCAACAGGAAGTGCAAGAGGATTCACCCAGCAGAGCTGCTATATAGCTCCTCCCCTAACTGCCATTCCCAGTCATTCTCTTGCACCCAACGAATAGATAGGATGTGTGAGAGGACTGTGGTGATTATACTTAGTTTCATACCTTCAATCAAAAGTTTGTTATTTTATAATAGCACCGGAGTGTGTTATTCCTTCTCTGGTAGAATTTGAAGAAGAATCTACCTGAGTTTTTCTATGATTTTAGCCGGAGTAGTTAAGATCATATTGCTGTTTCTCGGCCATCTGAGGAGAGGTAAACTTCAGATCAGGGGACAGCGGGCAGATTAATCTGCAAAGAGGTATGTAGCAGCTTATTATTTTCTGACAATGGAATTGATGAGAAAATTCTGCCATACCGATATAATGTAAACTCAGCCTTAAATGCAGTAGCAGCAACTGGTATCAGGCTGTCATGTATGTATATTTTACACTTCAGTATTCTGGGGAATGGCACTTCACTGGAATTATACTGTATGCATAAAACTTTAGCCTAATTTGCAGGGACTAGCAACAGGCTTTTTAATAACACTCAATTTATTAATGTTAAACGTTTTTTGCTGGCATGTAAAATCGTTTAATTTTCTGAGGTACTGGGTGAAAAAATGTTTTGGGCACTATTTTTTTCCACTTGGCAGTCGTTTTATTTAATTTATGACAGTTTACTGATCTCTCTCACTGTTAGCTATCAGGGTTAGTTATCCTTTGCTAATGGGAGCAATCCTTTGCTAAAATTGTGTTTTTTACAAAGATTTGATGCTATAACTTTTCAGTTTATTAATTTTCAACTGTCATAACTTTTTCTGTGCTTCTTATAGGCACAGTACGTTTTCATATTATAGTAAATTACTTGAAAAGTATTTCCAAGTTGCTAGTTTATTTGCTAGTGTGTTAAACATGTCTGATTCAGAGGAAGATATCTGTGCTATATGTGCTAAAGCCAAAGTGGAGCCCAATAGAAATTTATGTACTAACTGTATTGATGCTACTTTAAATAAAAGTCAATCTGTACAAATTGAACATATTTCACCAAACAACGAGGGGAGAGTTATGCCGACTAACTCGCCTCACGTGTCAGTACCTGCATCTCCCGCTCGGGAGGTGCGTGATATTGTAGCGCCGAGTACATCTGGGCGGCCATTACAAATCACATTACAGGATATGGCTACTGTTATGACTGAAGTTTTGGCTAAATTACCAGAACTAAGAGGTAAGCGTGATCACTCTGGGGTGAGAACAGAGTGCGCTGATAATATTAGGGCCATGTCAGACACTGCGTCACAATTTGCAGAACATGAGGACGGAGAGCTTCATTCTGCGGGTGACGGTTCTGATCCAAACAAACTGGATTCAGATATTTCAAATTTTAAATTTAAGCTGGAAAACCTCCGTGTATTACTAGGGGAGGTGTTAGCGGCTCTGAATGATTGTAACACAGTTGCAATACCAGAGAAAATGTGTAGGTTGGATAAATATTTTGCGGTACCGGCGAGTACTGACGTTTTTCCTATACCTAAGAGACTTACTGAAATTGTTACTAAGGAGTGGGATAGACCCGGTGTGCCGTTCTCACCCCCTCCGATATTTAGAAAGATGTTTCCAATAGACGCCACCACACGGGACTTATGGCAAACGGTCCCTAAGGTGGAGGGAGCAGTTTCTACTTTAGCTAAGCGTACCACTATCCCGGTGGAGGATAGCTGTGCCTTTTTAGATCCAATGGATAAAAAGTTAGAGGGTTACCTTAAGAAAATGTTTGTTCAACAAGGTTTTATATTGCAACCTCTTGCATGCATTGCGCCTGTCACGGCTGCAGCAGCATTTTGGTTTGAGTCTCTGGAAGAGACACTTGAATCAGCTCCATTAGATGAGATTACACACAAGCTTAAAGCCCTTAAGTTAGCTAACTCATTTATTTCAGATGCCGTAGTACATTTAACTAAACTTACGGCTAAGAATTCCGGATTCGCCATTCAGGCACGCAGAGCACTGTGGCTAAAATCCTGGTCATCTGACGTTACTTCTAAATCTAAATTGCTTAATATACCTTTCAAAGGGCAGACCTTATTCGGGCCCGGGTTGAGAGAAATTATCGCTGACATTACAGGAGGTAAAGGCCATGCCCTGCCTCAAGACAGAGCCAAACCTAAGGCTAGACAGTCTAATTTTCGTTCCTTTCGTAATTTCAAAGCAGGAGCAGCATCAACTTCCTCTGCACCAAAACAGGAAGGAGCTGTTGCTCGCTACAGACAAGGCTGGAGACCTAACCAGTCCTGGAACAAGGGCAAGCAGGCCAGGAAACCTGCTGCTGCCCCTAAGACAGCATGAATCGAGGGCCCCCGATCCGGGAACGGATCTAGTGGGGGGCAGACTTTCTCTCTTCGCCCAGGCTTGGGCAAGAGATGTCCAGGATCCCTGGGCGTTAGAGATCATATCTCAGGGATACCTTCTAGACTTCAAATTCTCTCCCCCAAGAGGGAGATTTCATCTGTCAAGGTTGTCAACAAACCAAATAAAGAAAGAGGCGTTTCTACGCTGCGTACAAGATCTTTTATTAATGGGAGTGATCCATCCGGTTCCGCGGTCGGAACAAGGACAAGGGTTTTACTCAAATCTGTTTGTGGTTCCCAAAAAAGAGGGAACTTTCAGGCCAATCTTGGATTTAAAGATCCTAAACAAATTCCTAAGAGTTCCATCGTTCAAAATGGAAACTATTCGGACAATTTTACCCATGATCCAAAAGAGTCAGTACATGACCACAGTGGATTTAAAGGATGCTTACCTTCACATACCGATTCACAAAGATCTTTACCGGTATCTAAGGTTTGCCTTTCTAGACAGGCATTACCAGTTTGTAGCTCTTCCATTCGGATTGGCTACGGCTCCGAGAATCTTCACAAAGGTTCTGTGTGCTCTTCTGGCGGTACTAAGACCGCGAGGAATTGCAGTAGCTCCGTACCTAGACGACATTCTGATACAAGCTTCAAGCTTTCAAACTGCCAAGTCTCATACAGAGTTAGTACTGGCATTTCTAAGGTCGCATGGATGGAAGGTGAACGAAAAGAAGAGTTCTCTCTTTCCACTCACAAGAGTTCCCTTCTTGGGGACTCTTATAGATTCTGTAGAAATGAAGATTTACCTGACAGAAGACAGGTTAACAAAGCTTCAAAATGCATGCCGTGTCCTTCATTCCATTCAACACCCGTCAGTAGCTCAATGCATGGAGGTGATCGGCTTAATGGTAGCAGCAATGGACATAGTACCCTTTGCACGCCTACATCTCAGACCGCTGCAATTGTGCATGCTAAGTCAGTGGAATGGGGATTACTCAGACTTGTCCCCTACTCTGAATCTGGATCAAGAGACCAGAAATTCTCTTCTATGGTGGCTTTCTCGGCCACATCTGTCCAGGGGGATGCCATTCAGCAGGCCGGACTGGACAATTGTAACAACAGACGCCAGCCTACTAGGTTGGGGCGCTGTCTGGAATTCTCTGAAGGCTCAGGGACAATGGAATCAGGAGGAGAGTCTCCTACCAATAAACATTCTGGAATTGAGAGCAGTTCTCAATGCCCTTCTGGCTTGGCCCCAGTTAACAACTCTGGGGTTCATCAGGTTTCAGTCGGACAACATCACGACTGTAGCTTACATCAACCATCAGGGAGGGACAAGAAGCTCCCTAGCAATGATGGAAGTATCAAAGATAATTCGCTGGGCAGAGTCTCACTCTTGCCACCTGTCAGCAATCCACATCCCGGGAGTGGAGAACTGGGAGGCGGATTTCTTAAGTCGTCAGACTTTTCATCCGGGGGAGTGGGAACTTCATCCGGAGGTCTTTGCCCAAATACTTCGACGTTGGGGCAAACCAGAGATAGATCTCATGGCGTCTCGACAGAACGCCAAGCTTCCTCGTTACGGGTCCAGATCCAGGGATCCGGGAGCGGTTCTGATAGATGCTTTGACAGCACCTTGGACCTTCGGGATGGCTTATGTGTTTCCACCCTTCCCGATGCTTCCTCGATTGATTGCCAGAATCAAACAGGAGAGAGCATCAGTGATTCTAATAGCGCCTGCATGGCCACGCAGGACTTGGTATGCAGATCTAGTGGACATGTCATCCTGTCCACCTTGGTCGCTACCTCTGAAACAGGACCTTCTGATCCAGGGTCCCTTCAAACATCAAAATCTAATTTCTCTGAAGCTGACTGCTTGGAAATTGAACGCTTGATTTTATCAAAACGTGGTTTTTCTGAGTCAGTTATTGATACCTTAATACAGGCTAGGAAGCCTGTTACCAGAAAGATTTACCATAATATATGGCGCAAATACTTATATTGGTGCGAATCCAAGAGTTACTCATGGAGTAAGGTTAGGATTCCGAGGATATTGTCTTTTCTACAAGAAGGTTTAGAAAAGGGTTTATCCGCTAGTTCCTTAAAGGGACAGATTTCAGCTCTGTCCATTCTTTTACACAAACGTCTGTCAGAAGTTCCGGACGTTCAAGCTTTTTGTCAGGCTTTAGCTAGGATCAAGCCTGTGTTTAAAACTGTTGCTCCACCATGGAGTTTGAACTTAGTTCTTAATGTTTTACAGGGGGTTCCGTTTGAACCCCTTCATTCCATTGATATCAAGTTGTTATCTTGGAAAGTTCTGTTTTTAATGGCGATTTCCTCGGCTCGAAGAGTCTCTGAGTTATCTGCCTTACATTGTGATTCTCCTTATCTGATTTTTCATTCAGACAAGGTAGTTCTGCGTACTAAACCTGGGTTCCTACCTAAGGTGGTCACTAACAGGAATATCAATCAAGAGATTGTGGTTCCATCTTTGTGTCCTAATCCTTCTTCGAAAAAGGAACGTCTGCTACACAATCTAGATGTAGTCCGTGCCCTGAAATTTTATCTACAGGCAACTAAGGATTTTCGACAAACGTCTTCCCTGTTTGTCGTTTATTCTGGTCAGAGGAGAGGTCAAAAAGCTTCGGCTACCTCTCTCTCCTTTTGGCTTCGTAGCATAATACGGTTAGCCTATGAGACTGCTGGACAGCAGCCTCCTGAAAGAATTACAGCACATTCTACTAGAGCTGTGGCTTCCACTTGGGCCTTTAAGAATGAGGCTTCTGTTGAACAGATTTGCAAGGCTGCAACTTGGTCTTCTCTTCATACTTTTTCCAAATTTTCCAAATTTGACACTTTTGCTTCTTCGGAGGCTGTTTTTGGGAGAAAGGTTCTTCAGGCAGTGGTTCCTTCCGTATAAAGAGCCTGCCTGTCCCTCCCGTCATCCGTGTACTTTAGCTTTGGTATTGGTATCCCATAAGTAATGGATGATCCGTGGACTGGATACACTTAACAAGAGAAAACATAATTTATGCTTACCTGATAAATTTATTTCTCTTGTAGTGTATCCAGTCCACGGCCCGCCCTGTCACTTTAAGGCAGGTAATTTTTCCATTAAACTACAGTCACCACTGCACCCTATGGTTTTCCTTTCTCTGCATGTTTTCGGTCGAATGACTGGTAATGGCAGTTAGGGGAGGAGCTATATAGCAGCTCTGCTGGGTGAATCCTCTTGCACTTCCTGTTGGGGAGGAGTTAATATCCCATAAGTAATGGATGATCCGTGGACTGGATACACTACAAGAGAAATAAATTTATCAGGTAAGCATAAATTATGTTTTTTTCTGTTTGCTCAGTTTTTTTTTAGTTTTGACGGTCTTTTTCGGGGGTGCTGTTGCATGATGTTTGAGAAATGTTTTCTTCCCCTTACTGATGCCTGATTTTCACCTTGTGGATCTGCTTGGTCTGGGTGTTGTCTCACCTTGTTTTCAGGCCCCATTTGGGTCTCTGTGGGCTTGGCTTACTTTTAAGGGTTTTTTTCCTTTATGGGATCTTGCTGTACCCTTTGGGTATCCCTGTGTTTCCTCCTTGTCCTCTCCCTTTTGGGGACTTTGGCTATTACTATTCGTGCTAGTAAGGGTTGTTTGGGAACGACTGCTTGGCGACAGTCTCTCCTGGAGGAGTGTTGGTTCAGTGAGTCTGCTTTTGCGGTCTTTAGTTAAGCCTTTGGACTATCTGCGGGTCAGTGTAATTGGGGCCTTTCCTTTTCTAGTTTTTTTTTCTGGCTTCAGTCGAAGCGGGGTTTGGTTGGGTTGTGTTTTTTCAGGCCTGGTGCCCTCAGAATGGGCTGCCTATTGTACCCTCCCGTTTTCGCATTCAGTGTCCTCTGTAGTTTGGGTATTGTTTTCCCAAATATAATGAATGCAGCTGTGGACTCTTTCCTTTTATGAAGAAAAAAATAAATTATGCTTACCTGATAATTTTCTTTTCTTCAGATGGAAAGAGTCCACAGCTCCCCATCCGTGTTTGTTGGGGGGCGGCTGTGATTTGTTCTTCTGGCACCTTTTCACCCTGATATTTCTTCTAATGTTCCTTGTTCCTTGGCAGAATGACTGGGGGATGAGGGGAGTGGGAGGAGTATTTAAGCCTTTGGCTGGGGTGTCTTTGCCTCCTCCTGGTGGCCAGGTTCTTATTTCCCTAAAGTAATGAATGCAGCTGTGGACTCTTTCCATCTGAAGAAAAGAAAATTATCAGGTAAGCATAATTTATGTTTTTTTATCGAATTTTTAAAAACCGGGCACTTTATCATCAAAATTCAGTTTCACTTTAAGGGGATCGTTAACCCCACACTGTGCAAAATGAACACTCACAATAACTCTTGACTTTCATGCTGTGTTTCACATGTCAACTAACTGGAAGTGATATGTGCATTACTCTTGCAACATTTTTTTTGCGTACCACAATACAATATTATTGTTTCAATGAATCAAGTTGTGAGTAGTATATACCTCTAAATAATAAAAAAAAATAAAAAACATCTATAGAGGAATAGTATATATTACTCAACTGTTTAGGTCTATGAATATGGCAGTGTACTAAGCCAAAACGCGTTAGACCATGTATACTTTTTTATGATCATATATTGATGGAATTTCTTTTTTCTTTTTATACACTTCTTTGCTATGGTTGTTGAGGTGTCCACATATTTTTGGCCATATAGTGTGTGTGTGTATACATATACACCACAGGTCTAAAGTTCTAGAACAACTGCATTATTTTCCAGTTTTTAGTGACATTTACACAGTTAAATGTACTGTGAAATTAAAGCATAGAGCAAATAAGCAATTGGAGATAAAAATAGAAATTATCGAATTGTTTATCGAAAGTAGCCAGCTTTTCTAGTTATAATAGCCAAATACACTCTGCGGTCTTTATGCAGTGGAAATAAAATATTGTTGTAAATTTCTTCACAACAGTGCAGAAGTTCCCACAAATATATTTGCATATATTTGAAATTGGAGGAAGGCTAAGGTAGCCCCAAGCACACTACAGAACCCAGTTGGAAGACTACCATCTTGTTCTTTTCTTATAAGGTAATTCTGACATAGCCCAGAGGTATAGTTGGGGTCATTATCTTCCTGTAAGATTAACCCCTAATCAAATAGGTGTTAACTAGAGGGTATTGCATTATGCTGCAAAATGCTGTGGTAATATTTTTGGTTCAGGGTGTTACTATGTATAAACCTCTAGTTCTTATTTTGTGATCTTAGCAACAGCGTCTTTGCTGCCACTCGCCCTGTCAAACCTTCTTTTAAATGTTGAAACTGAGGCTTGCTTACTTCGACCCGTATTAAGCTCTGCTTGAAGCTGTTATCCCGTATCCTCCTGTTACGCAAGCTGTTGATTCTCAGAAACTTATCTTCTAATTCTGTTGTGGCTTTGAGTCACCCAGACCTCTCCAGGTCTGGGTGACCCTGTTGGAGTTTTTTCCAGCTTCTAACGTCTTTTTGATGGTGTAAAAAACGACTCTGACACCGTGTTTTTGTGTGCAATTTATCTAGAAAAAAACTAACACAGGGTTTATAATGGCGTGTCTTTAACCTTGTTTAGAGCTTGGTGGTGTACAAATAAATTCCCACAACATAAGATATATGGTCATACTTAGACTGATCCTGAAAGTTGTGTTCCAAATCACACTTATGAATGGGTGAGATACTAGAAACATCTTCAGTTTTCTTTACTTTAAGTTGTTAAAGGATGTATACAAAATATTGCCCTCATATAAAAAAAATATTTCCATCAGTTAAATGTTGTGTTTTGAATAAACCTCTTCTTAGACAATAGTAATGCAAGTGAAAACATCCTGTTTATTATAAATGTAAGTAAAAGCACGGACCTTACAACAGCTCGTTTACTCACCCCTTAGCATCATCTGAGGTGTTTCGCCTTAGCTTTCTCAAAGATGATGGCTTTGTCTTCCTTTGCTAATTGCTCTTTTCTCAATAATATGATAGTAATATATTACTTCATGCAATATAGTACTATCCAAATAATGCTTAACCCCTTAATGACCAGCGACGGGCCCTGTATGTCGCTGGTCTTTTAATGGGGATTGTGTTTTTGATAGCGCTATAACAGGAGGCCTGCAGGAGGGAAGTTGTAATAGCATTGTCTTGCCGCTGGAGGCAATACCCACGCTATCACAGACCAAAAAACCCTTAAGGACAAGCATCATACATTGTACATTAAGGTCATTAAAGGGTTAAGATGGGGTAACACTGATTCCTGTGCTCTGGAAGGCCGTTCTGTTGTTGAGAACAGTTATCACATCAGTAGCCAAACAAGCCCCTTAGGTGTCCACGTGGTGAAGCTTTTCGGCAAAAGGATCTGTTGCCTGATCCTCCAATACTCAATCAGACAAACATGAAAACCACAAGCGCATCCACGATTATTCAAAGTAAAAAATGTATTGTACCTGAGACGGCTACTAATAAATGCACTTAAGACATAAAACTTTAAAAGTATGCTAAAGACGTCCACCTGTAAGCCAGCTTCTCTTAGTATTTGCTGCAGTATTTCCACTGAAGAATTTGTGTGTTCTCTGTCTGTGTATGCTGCTTCTGGTGGGAAATCCGTTGAGCCACTCTTGCACATATGATTCCCAGAGGAGATCTAACCTTAAAGGGACACTGAACCCAAATTTTTTCTTTCATGATTCAGCTAGAGCATGACATTTTAAGCAGCTTCCTAATTTACTCCTATTATCAATTTTTCTTTGTTCTCTTGCTATCTTGATTTAAAGCAGGAATGTGATGCATAGGAGCCGGCCCATTTTTGGTTAAAGACCTGGGTTATGCTTGCTTATTGGTGGGTAAATATAAGCCTCCAATAAGCAAGCGCTATCCATGGTGCTGGACCTAAAATGGGCTGGCTGCTAAGATTTACATTCCTGCTTTTAAAATCAAGATAGCAAGAGAACAAAGAAAAATTGATACTAGGAGTAAATTAGAAAGTTGCTTAAAGGGACAGTCTACACCAGAATTTTTATTGTTTAAAAAGATAGATAATCCCTTTTCTCCAACATAGGTGTGTCCGGTCCACGGCGTCATCCTTACTTGTGGGATATTCTCTTCCCCAACAGGAAATGGCAAAGAGCCCAGCAAAGCTGGTCACATGATCCCTCCTAGGCTCCGCCTACCCCAGTCATTCTCTTTGCCGTTGTACAGGCAACATCTCCACGGAGATGGCTTAGAGTTTTTTAGTGTTTAACTGTAGTTTTTATTATTCAATCAAGAGTTTGTTATTTTAAAATAGTGCTGGTATGTACTATTTACTCTGAAACAGAAAAGAGATGAAGATTTCTGTTTGTATGAGGAAAATGATTTTAGCAACCGTTACTAAAATCCATGGCTGTTCCACACAGGACTGTTGAGAGGAATTAACTTCAGTTGGGGGAACAGTGAGCAGTCTTTTGCTGCTTGAGGTATGACACATTCTAACAAGACGATGTAATGCTGGAAGCTGTCATTTTCCCTATGGGATCTGGTAAGCCATTTTTATTCAGACAGTAAATAAGGGCTTCACAAGGGCTTATTAAGACTGTAGACATTTTCTGGGCTAAATCGATCATATTTACACATATTTAGCCTTGAGGAATCATTTAATCTGGGTATTTTTTGTAAAATAATATCGGCAGGCACTGTTTTAGACACTTTATTCTATAGGGGCTTTCCCTAATCATAGTCAGAGCCTCATTTTCGCGCCGGTATGGCGCACTTGTTTTTGAGAACAGCATGACATGCAGCTGCATGTGTGTGGAGCTTTGATACATAGAAAAGTCTTTCTGAAGGCATCATTTGGTATCGTATTCCCCTTTGGGCTTGGTTGGGTCTCAGCAAAGCAGATTCCAGGGACTGTAAAGGGGTTAAATATAAAAACGGCTCCGGTTCCGTTATTTTAAGGGTTAAAGCTTCCAAATTTGGTGTGCAATACTTTTAAGGCTTTAAGACACTGTGGTGAAATTTTGGTGAATTTTGAACAATTCCTTCATACTTTTTCGCAATTGCAGTAATAAAGTGTGTTCAGTTTAAAATTTAAAGTGACAGTAACGGTTTTATTTTAAAACGTTTTTTGTGCTTTGTTATCAAGTTTATGCCTGTTTAACATGTCTGAACTACCAGATAGATTGTGTTCTGACTGTGGGGAAGCCAAGGTTCCTTCTCATTTAAATAGATGTGATTTATGTCATAAAAAATTTAGTAAAATGATGCCCAAGATGATTCCTCAAGTGAGGGGAGTAAGCATGGTACTGCATCATCCCCTCCTTCGTCTACACCAGTCTTGCCCATACAGGAGGCCCCTAGTACATCTAGCGCGCCAATACTCCTTACTATGCAACAATTAACGGCTGTAATGGATAATTCTATCAAAAACATTTTAGCCAATATGCCCACTTATCAGCGAAAGCGCGACTGCTCTGTTTTAGAAAATACTGAAGAGCATGAGGACGCTGATGATATTGTTTCTGAAGGGCCCCTACACCAGTCTGAGGGGGCCAGGGAGGTTTTGTCTGAGGGAGAAATTTCAGATTCAGGGAAAATTTCTCAACAAGCTGAACCTGATGTGATTACTTTTAAATTTAAGTTGGAACATCTCCGCGCTCTGCTTAAGGAGGTGTTATCCAATTTGGATGATTGTGATTATCTGGTCATTCCAGAAACACTATGTAAAATGGACAAGTTCCTAGAGGCCCCGGGGCCCCCGAAGCTTTTCCTATACTCAAGCGGGTGGCGTACATTGTTAATAAAGAATGGGACAGGCCCGGTATACCTTTCGTACCTCCCCCCATATTTAAAAAATTGTTTCCTATAGTCGACCCCAGAAAGGACTTATGGCAGACAGTCCCCAAGGTCGAGGGGGCGGTTTCTACTCTAAACAAGCGCACCACTATACCCATAGTAGATAGTTGTGCTTTCCAAGATCCTATGGATAAAAAATTAGAAGGTTTGCTAAAAAAGATGTTTGTTCAGCAAGGTTACCTTCTACAACCAATTGCATGCATTGTCCCTGTCACTACAGCCGCGTGTTTCTGGTTCGTTGAGCTAGAAAAGGCGATTATTAGTAATTCTTCTTCTTATGAGGAGATTATGGACAGAATTCGTGCTCTTAAATTGGCTAATTCTTTCACCCTAGACGCCACCTTGCAATTGGCTAGGTTAGCGGCGAAAAATTCTGGGTTTGCTATTGTGGCGCAGAGCGCTTTGGTTAAAATCTTGGTCAGCGGATGCGTCTTCCAAGAACAAATTGTTTGACATTCCTTTCAAGGGGAAAACACTGTTTGGCCCTGACTTGAAAGAGATTATCTCTGATATCACTGGGGGCAAGGGCCACGCCCTTCCTCAGAATAGGTCTTTCAAGGCCAAAAATAAACCTAATTTTCGTCCCTTTCGCAGAAACGGACCAGCCCCAAGTGCTACGTCCTCTAAGCAGGAGGGTAATACTTCTCAAGCCAATCCAGCCTGGAGACCAATGCAAGGCTGGAACTAAGGAAAGCAGGCCAAGAAACCTGCCACTGCTCCCAAGACAGCATGAGATGCGGGCCCCCGATCCGGGACCGGATTTGGTGGGGGGCAGACTCGCTCTCTTCACTCAGGCTTGGGCAAGAGATGTGCTGGATCCTTGGGCGCTAGAAATAGTCTCCCAAGGTTATCTTCTGGAAGTGATTCATCCTGTTCCATTAAAAGAACGAGGGATGGGGTTCTACTCCAATCTGTTCGTAGTTCCCAAAAAAGAGGGAACGTTCAGACCAATCTTAGATCTCAAGATCCTAAACAAGTTTCTCAAGGTTCCATCGTCCAAAATGGAAACCATTCGAACAATCCTTCCATCCAGGAAGGTCAATTCTTGACCACGGTGGATTTAAAGGATGCGTATCTACATATTCCTGTCCACAAGGAACATCATCGGTTCCTAAGGTTCGCATTCCTGGACAAGCATTACCAGTTCGTGGCGCTTCCTTTTGGATTAGCCACTGCTCCAGGGATTTTCACAAAGGTACTAGGGTCCCTTCTGGCGGTGCTAAGACCAAGGGGCATTGCTGTAGTACCTTACTTGGACGACATTCTGATTCAAGCGTCGTCCCTTCCTCAAGCAAAGGCTCACACGGACATAGTCCTGGCCTTTCTCAGATCTCACGGATGGAAAGTGAACGTGGAAAAGAGTTCTCTATCTCCGTCGACAAGAGTTCCCTTCTTGGGAACAATAATAGACTCCTTAGAAATGAGGATTTTTCTGACAGAGACCAGAAAAACAAAACTTCTAAACTCTTGTCGGATACTTCATTCCGTTCCTCTTCCTTCCATAGCGCAGTGCATGGAAGTGATAGGTTTGATGGTAGCGGCAATGGACATAGTTCCTTTTGCGCGCATTCATCTAAGACCATTACAACTGTGTATGCTCAGTCAGTGGAATGGGGACTATACAGACTTGTCTCCGAAGATACAAGTAACTCAGAGGACCAGAGACTCACTCCGTTGGTGGCTGTCCCTGGACAACCTGTCACAAGGGGTGACCTCCCGCAGACCAGAGTGGGTCATTGTCACGACCGACGCCAGTCTGATGGGCTGGGGCGCGGTCTGGGGATCCCTGAAAGCTCAGGGTCTTTGGTCTCGGGAAGAATCTCTTCTACCGATAAATATTCTGGAACTGAGAGCGATATTCAATGCTCTCAAGGCTTGGCCTCAGCTAGCGAGGGCCAAGTTCATACGGTTTCAATCAGACAACATGACGACTGTTGCGTACATCAACCATCAGGGGGGAACAAGGAGTTCCCTGGCGATGGAAGAAGTGACCAAAATCATTCAATGGGCGGAGACTCGCTCCTGCCACCTGTCTGCAATCCACATCCCAGGAGTGGAAAATTGGGAAGCGGATTTTCTGAGTCGTCAGACATTGCATCCGGGGGAGTGGGAACTCCATCCGGAAATCTTTGCCCAAATCACTCAACTGTGGGGCATTCCAGACATGGATCTGATGGCCTCTCGTCGGAACTTCAAGGTTCCTTGCTACGGGTCCAGATCCAGGGATCCCAAGGCGACTCTAGTAGATGCACTAGTAGCACCTTGGCCCTTCAACCTAGCTTATGTATTCCCGCCGTCTCCTCTCATCCCCAGGCTGGCAGCCAGGATCAATCAGGAGAGGGCGTCGGTGATCTTGATAGCTCCTGCGTGGCCACGCAGGACTTGGTAGGCAGATCTGGTGAATATGTCATCGGCTCCACCATGGAAGCTACCTTTGAGACGAGACCTTCTTGTTCAAGGTCCGTTCGAACATCCGAATCTGGTCCTACTCCAGCTGACTGCTTGGAGATTGAACGCTTGATCTTATCAAAGCGAGGGTTCTCAGATTCTGTTATTGATACTCTTGTTCAGGCCAGAAAGCCTGTAACTAGAAAAATTTACCACAAAATATGGAAAAAATATATCTGTTGGTGTGAATCTAAAGGATTCCCTTGGGACAAGGTAAAGATTCCTAGGATTCTATCCTTTCTTCAAGAAGGATTGGAGAAAGGATTATCTGCAAGTTCCTTGAAGGGACAGATTTCTGCCTTGTCTGTGTTACTTCACAAAAAGCTGGCAGCTGTGCCAGATGTTCAAGCCTTTGTTCAGGCTCTGGTTAGAATCAAGCCTGTTTACAAACCTTTGACTCCTCCTTGGAGTCTCAACTTAGTTCTTTCAGTTCTTCAGGGGGTTCCGTTTGAACCCTTACATTCCGTTGATATTAAGTTATTATCTTGGAAAGTTTTGTTTTTGGCTGCAATTTCTTCTGCTAGAAGAGTTTCAGAATTATCTGCTCTGCAGTGTTCTCCTCCTTATCTGGTGTTCCATGCAGATAAGGTGGTTTTACGTACTAAACCTGGTTTTCTTCCAAAAGTTGTTTCTAACAAAAACATTAACCAGGAGATAGTCGTGCCTTCTTTGTGTCCGAAACCAGTTTCGAAGAAGGAACGTTTGTTGCACAATTTGGATGTTGTTCGCGCTCTAAAATTCTATTTAGATGCTACAAAGGATTTTAGACAAACATCTTCCTTGTTTGTTGTTTATTCTGGTAACAGGAGAGGTCAAAAAGCAACTTCTACCTCTCTCTCTTTTTGGATTAAAAGCATCATCAGATTGGCTTACGAGACTGCCGGACGGCAGCCTCCTGAAAGAATCACAGCTCATTCCACTAGGGCTGTGGCTTCCACATGGGCCTTCAAGAACGAGGCTTCTGTTGATCAGATATGTAGGGCAGCGACTTGGTCTTCACTGCACACTTTTACCAAATTTTACAAGTTTGATACTTTTGCTTCTTCTGAGGCTATTTTTTTGGGAGAAAGGTTTTGCAAGCCGTGGTGCCTTCCATTTAGGTGACCTGATTTGCTCCCTCCCTTCATCCGTGTCCTAAAGCTTTGGTATTGGTTCCCACAAGTAAGGATGACGCCGTGGACCGGACACACCTATGTTGGAGAAAACAGAATTTATGTTTACCTGATAAATTACTTTCTCCAACGGTGTGTCCGGTCCACGGCCCGCCCTGGTTTTTTAATCAGGTCTGATAATTTATTTTCTTTAACTACAGTCACCACGGTATCATATGGTTTCTCCTATGCAAATATTCCTCCTTAACGTCGGTCGAATGACTGGGGTAGGCGGAGCCTAGGAGGGATCATGTGACCAGCTTTGCTGGGCTCTTTGCCATTTCCTGTTGGGGAAGAGAATATCCCACAAGTAAGGATGACGCCGTGGACCGGACACACCGTTGGAGAAAGTAATTTATCAGGTAAACATAAATTCTGTTTTTTTTACCCATTCCCCAGTTTTGCATAACCAACGCAGTTATATTAATATGCTTTTAACCTCAGTGATTATCTTGTATCTAAGCCTCTGCAAACTGCCCCTTTATTTCAGTTCTTTTGACAGACTTGCGGTTTAGCCAATCAGTGCCTGCTCCCAGATAACTTCACGTGCACGAGCACAGTGTTATCTATATGAAATATGTGAACTAACACCTTCTAGTGGTGAAAAACTGTTAAATGCATTCTGAAAAAAGGTGGCCTTCAAGGTCTAAGAAATTAGCATATGAACCTCCTAGGTTAAGCTTTCAACTAAGAATACCAAGAGAACAAAGCAAAATTGGTGATAAAAAAAAATGGAAAATTGTTTAAAATGACATGCCCTATCTGAATCATGAAAGTTTATTTTGGCCTAGACTGTCCCTTTAAAATTGCATGCTCTATCTGAATCATGAATAAAAAAAAAATTGGGTTTAGTGTCCCTTTAAGTGTTTTTCAAGGGCAGCCAGAATCTATGTCGCCATTGCGATGGGGGCATTCTTTTATATCCGAAAACTCTGCACACCTTTTGGTTTTTAGCCAATCATTATTTTGCCTGGATATTTAGTAATTAGTCTCGTGGTGGTGTTTATAATATAAAACAAGTTACTTAAAACACTGCCTATTAAACTATTAAGGTCCGTCTTTTGAGCAGTATTCAAACAAATATGTAACCTATTACTGAACAGAGTGGGTCTATCAATCACAATTTTACACCCCATAGCTATATTTTTACTCACAATTTAATGATTTCAATGTTCCTGCTATGGTGTACTATATTACATAAATCATTATATTTAGTACAAATAAAACCTTATATAACTCTAAAATGATTTATTTTACTTATTTATTCTTTCTTTAACCTCTAGCAGTTTACCGCTTACCTTTATCACAGTTCAGGTTATTCACTGACCTTGAACTACTTCAGTAAAAAAAAATGGAAACATTGATGTGTTCTAAAACTTTTGATCAGTAGTTTAATGTTTTTATTTCTGTTCTAAGGAGATTGGTTTAGTAATTAAACCTTTAGAAGGAAGCAGTCTTGATGTAGTGTAGAAATAACCTTGGTGCTAGTGGCATACGTTTATGTCTTGTTGGGGAATAGGTGCGTTTTGCTGGTGGATTAGGTTCAATGAACCTAAGGTGCCTTGTGCTTTTGGTTAATTATTGTAGTTAAAGTGAAGGTAAACTTCGGTGAATGAAAGCCCGGTTTTTAAACATACTATCAAAAACAGGGGCACTTTCATTCATCAAAGTTTACAAAGCAGCCGTTTTGATTAAAAACTTACCTTTTTTTCTTTTCACAGCCAGAGCAGCTCCCCCTCCTGGAAATCCTCTCTTCACACGTCAACAATGACTAATCTGGCTTCCTCCAATCACGGCTTTCCCCCCAGGGTAGTCATTGCCTGAGGCCATGCTATGACTGGAGGAAGCCGGATTAGTCATTGCTGACGTGTGAAGAGAGGATTTCCAGGAGGGGGAAGCTGCTCTGGCTGTGAAAAGAAAATAAGGTAAGTTTTTATTTAAAACGGCTGCTTTGTAAACTTTGATGAATGAAAATGCCCCTGTTTTGTTTTTGTTTTTTTAAATTTCCTTTATTTTTACAAAAAAGAAAAAAGAAAAAACACAAGTACATAACAGAAAGTGGCATAGCATTACAGTTAAAGATAAAACATATCTTAAAATAGTGAGTACATAGGTGTGTCATTCACTGTAATACAGAGTAAAGCTATAAATGATGCCACAAATCAATTATTTACATTGATGCCAAATAGTCTTCCCATATAAACTTTACATTATTATAAAACTCCAGTTGTTGTGTCTGTGTATAATGGTATTTCTCCAGAATTAAGATCTGTGTAATGTGGTTCTGCCATTCAATGGTCGTGGGGATTTTCAAGCTTTTCCAGAATCTTGGTAATAATTGTTTGGCCCCGTTCGTCATTATGGATAACAATTTTAGTCTAAGTTTGCATTTTAATTTAGGGGGGTAATTAAAGAGTAAGACCAGAGGGTCCAACTGGATCTAATGGGACAAACATTTCTCTATTTCGTCTTTGATTTTCATCCAGTATTGTCTAATGTAGGGAAAATGCCCCTGTTTTTAATAGTATTTTTAAAAAATGGACTTTCATTCATCAAAGTTTACCTTACATGAAACTCAATTTTTTTCTTTCATGATTTAGGTAGAGCATACAATTTAAAAATACAACTTTCCAGTTGTATTCTGTTATCGGATTTGCTTCATTCTCTTGGTATCTTTTGGTTGTAAATAATAAAAAGGCAGGCTCAGAAGTTGAGAGCTAGCTACTGATTAGTGGCTGCCCGTATATGCTTCTTGTCATAGGCTTATAGATGTGTTCAGCTAGCTTCCAGTAGTGCACTGCTGCTATTTCAATAAAGGATACCAAGAGAATCCAAACATTGTGACTGTTTAGTAAACTTGTTGATGTCACTGTTTTCTTTTAGGACTTACCAATAAACTTTGTGCCCCACAGATATTACCTCTGCTTGCAGTTGCGAGATGACATTGTTTGTGGCCGCCTCCCATGTTCCTTTGTTACTCTTGCTCTGCTGGGTTCCTACACAGTACAATCAGAACTGGGTGATTATGACCCTGAAGAGTACGGTAGTGATTATGTCAGTGAATTCCGCTTTGCACCAAATCAGACAAAAGAACTGGAAGACAAAGTCGTTGAACTGCACAAAAGTTATAGGTATGTTTTTAAATATTTTCACATCATTTTTCTGATTAATTGTATCTTTGTAAATTATATTTTATCTACGGTATAGTATTTACATTTTCAATATAAAACTAATTAAAAAGTAATACATTTTCTGTCATACAGTTTTTTAATTCATTGATGCATGGTGCATATTATGAAGAGTTTCAAAGCCTCCAAGTAGATATGGGCTATCTCTAAGAGTAAATTAATTATTGATCATTGGAAATCTTATTTCTTCTGTTATGTGTGATCAGTCCACGGGTCATCATTACTTCTGGGATATTATCTGCTCCCCTACAGGAAGTGCAAGAGGATTCACCCAGCAGAGTTGCTATATAGCTCCTCCCCTCTACGTCACCCCCAGTCATTCTCTTGCACCCAAAGACTAGATAGGAGGTGTGAGAGGACTATGGTGATTATACTTAGTTTTTATAACTTCAATCAAAAGTTTGTTATTTTACAATAGCACCGGAGCGTGTTATTACTTCTCTGGCAGAGTTTGAAGAAGAATCTACCAGAGTTTTTCTTATGATTTTAACCGGAGTAGTTAAGATCATATTGCTGTTTCTCGGCCATCTGAGGGAGGTAAAAGCTTCAGATCAGGGGACAGCGGGCAGTTGAATCTGCATTGAGGTATGTAGCAGTTTTTATTTTCTGAATGGAATTGATGAGAAAATCCTGCCATACCGTTATAATGACATGTATGTATACTCTACACTTCAGTATTCTGGGGATGGTATTTCACCGGAATTACTCTGTAAAAGTACATTAAACCTTTTAATAGGTATTTAATTCATGTTAAACGTTTTTGCTGGAATGTAGAATCGTTTGCATTTCTGAGGTACTGAGTGAATAAATATTTGGGCATTATTTTTCCACTTGGCAGTTTGCTTGTTTTGATTATGACAGTTTCGTTTCTCTCTCACTGCTGTGTGTGAGGGGGAGGGGCCGTTTTTGGCGCTCTTTGCTACGCATCAAAAATTTCCAGTCAGTTACACTTATATTTTCTGCATGATCCGGTTCATCTCTAACAGAACTCAGGGGTCTTCAAACTTCTTTGAAGGGAAGTAGATTCTCTCAGCAGAGCTGTGAGATTTATATAGTGACTGTGTTTTAAAACGTTGCTCTGTGATTTTTATGTTTAAAATTTAATTAGTATTGCTTTACTAATGGGAACAAACCTTTGCTAACAAGTTATGTTGTTTTTAAAGAGTGATGCTATAACTGTTTTTCAGTTCATTATTTCAACTGTCATTTAATCGTTTAGTGCTTCTTTGAGGCACAGTACGTTTTTGTTAAATAAGATTGTAACCAAGTTGCATGTTTATTGCTAGTGTGTTAAACATGTCTGATTCAGAGGAAGATACCTGTGTCATTTGTTCCAATGCCAAGGTGGAGCCCAATAGAAATTTATGTACTAACTGTATTGATGCTACTTTAAATAAAAGCCAATCTGTACAAATTGAACAAATTTCACCAAACAGCGAGGGGAGAGTTATGCCGTCTAACTCGCCTCACGTGTCAGTACCTGCGTCTCCCGCCCGGGAGGTGCGTGATATTATGGCGCCTAGTACATCTGGGCAGCCATTACAGATAACATTACAAGATATGGCTACTGTTATGACTGAAGTTTTGGCTAAGTTACCAGAACTAAGAGGCAAGCGTGATCACTCTGGGGTGAGAACAGAGTGCGCTGATAATTCTAGGGCCATGTCTGATACTGCGTCACAGCTTGCAGAGCATGAGGACGGAGAGCTTCATTCTGTAGGTGACGGTTCTGATCCAAGCAGATTGGATTCAGATATTTCAAATTTTAAATTTAAATTGGAAAACCTCCGTGTATTACTAGGGGAGGTCTTAGCGGCTCTTAACGATTGTAACACTGTTGCAATACCAGAGAAAATGTGTAGGTTGGATAAATACTTTGCGGTACCGGCGAGTACTGACGTTTTTCCTATACCTAAGAGATTAACTGAAATTGTTACTAAGGAGTGGGATAGACCCGGTGTGCCGTTCTCACCCCCCTCCAATATTTAGAAAGATGTTTCCAATAGACGCCACCACACGGGACTTATGGCAAACGGTCCCTAAGGTGGAGGGAGCAGTTTCTACTTTAGCTAAGCGCACCACTATCCCGGTGGAGGATAGCTGTGCTTTTTCAGATCCTATGGATAAAAAATTAGAGGGTTACCTTAAGAAAATGTTTGTTCAACAAGGTTTGATATTGCAACCCCTTGCATGCATCGCGCCGATTACGGCTGCGGCAGCATTTTGGATTGAGTCTCTGGAAGAGAACCTTAGTTCCGCTACGCTGGACGACATTACGGACAGGCTTAGAGTCCTTAAACTAGCTAATTCATTCGTTTCGGAGGCCGTAGTACATTTAACCAAACTTACGGCTAAGAATTCAGGATTCGCCATTCAGGCACGTAGGGCGCTGTGGCTAAAATCCTGGTCGGCTGATGTAACTTCTAAGTCCAAATTACTTAATATACCTTTCAAGGGGCAAACTTTATTTGGGCCCGGTTTGAAAGAAATTATCGCTGACATTACAGGAGGTAAGGGCCACGCTCTACCTCAAGACAAGGCCAAAGCTAAGGCTAGACAGTCTAATTTTCGTCCCTTTCGGAATTTCAAAGCAGGTGCAGCATCAACTTCCACTGCACCAAAACAGGAAGGAGCTGTTGCTCGTTACAGACAAGGCTGGAAACCTAACCAGTCCTGGAATAAGGGCAAGCAGGCCAGAAAACCTGCTGCTGCCCCTAAGACAGCATGAACCGAGGGCCCCCGATCCGGGACCGGATCTAGTGGGGGGCAGACTCTCTCTCTTCGCCCAGGCTTGGGCAAGAGATGTCCAGGATCCCTGGGCGCTAGAGATCATATCTCAGGGATACCTTCTAGACTTCAAATTATCTCCCCCACGAGGGAGATTTCATCTGTCAAGGTTGTCAACAAACCAAATAAAGAAAGACGCGTTTCTACGCTGTGTACGAGATCTATTATTAATGGGAGTGATCCATCCGGTTCCGCGGTCGGAACAAGGACAAGGGTTTTACTCAAACCTGTTTGTGGTTCCCAAAAAAGAGGGAACTTTCAGGCCAATCTTGGATTTAAAGATCCTAAACAAATTCCTAAGAGTTCCATCGTTCAAAATGGAAACTATTCGGACAATCTTACCCATGATCCAAAAGGGTCAGTACATGACCACAGTGGATTTAAAGGATGCTTACCTTCACATACCGATTCACAAAGATCATTACCGGTATCTAAGGTTTGCCTTCTTAGACAGGCATTACCAGTTTGTAGCTCTTCCATTCGGATTGGCTACGGCTCCAAGAATCTTCACAAAGGTTCTGGGTGCCCTTCTGGCGGTTCTGAGACCGCGAGGAATTTCGGTAGCTCCGTACCTAGACGACATTCTGATACAAGCTTCAAGCTTTCAAACTGCCAAGTCTCATACAGAGTTAGTTCTGGCATTTCTAAGGTCGCATGGATGGAAAGTGAACGAAAAGAAGAGTTCTCTCTTGCCTCTCACAAGGGTTCCATTTTTGGGGACTCTTATAGATTCCGTAGAAATGAAGATTTATCTGACAGAAGACAGATTAACAAAGCTTCTAAATGCATGCCGTGTCCTTCATTCCATTCAACTCCCGTCAGTAGCTCAATGCATGGAGGTGATCGGCTTAATGGTAGCAGCAATGGACATAGTTCCCTTTGCACGCCTACATCTCAGACCGCTGCAATTGTGCATGCTGAGTCAGTGGAATGGGGATTACTCAGATTTGTCCCCCACTCTGAATCTGGATCAAGAGACCAGAAACTCTCTTCTATGGTGGCTTTCTCGGCCACATCTGTCCAGGGGGATGCCTTTCAGCAGGCCGGACTGGACAATTGTAACAACAGACGCCAGCCTTCTAGGTTGGGGCGCTGTCTGGAATTCTCTGAAGGCTCAGGGACAATGGAGTCAGGAGGAAAGTCTCCTGCCAATAAACATTCTGGAATTGAGAGCAGTTCTCAATGCCCTTCTAGCTTGGCCCCAGTTAAAGACTCGGGGGTTCATCAGGTTTCAGTCGGACAACATCACGACTGTAGCTTACATCAACCATCAGGGAGGGACAAGAAGCTCCCTAGCAATGATAGAAGTATCAAAGATAATTCGCTGGGCAGAGTATCACTCTTGCCACCTGTCAGCAATCCACATCCCGGGAGTGGAGAACTGGGAGGCGGATTTCTTGAGTCGCCAGACTCTTCATCCGGGGGAGTGGGAACTTCATCCGGAGGTCTTTGCCCAAATACTTCGACGTTGGGGCAAACCAGAGATAGATCTCATGGCGTCTCGCCAGAACGCCAAACTTCCTCGCTGCGGATCCAGATCCAGGGATCCGGGAGCGGTTCTGATAGATGCTTTGACAGCACCTTGGAACTTCAGGATGGCTTATGTGTTTCCACCCTTCCCGCTGCTTCCTCGATTGATTGCCAAAATCAAACAGGAGAGAGCATCAGTGATTCTAATAGCGCCTGCATGGCCGCGCAGGACTTGGTATGCAGATCTAGTGGACATGTCATCCTGTCCGCCGTGGTCTCTACCTCTAAGACAGGACCTTCTGATTCAGGGTCCATTCAAACATCAAAGTCTAATTTCTCTGAAGCTGACTGCTTGGAAATTGAACGCTTGATTTTATCAAAACGTGGGTTTTCTGAGTCGGTTATTGATACCCTGATACAGGCTAGGAAGCCTGTTACCAGAAAGATTTACCATAAAATATGGCGTAAATACCTATACTGGTGTGAATCCAAAGATTACTCCTGGAGTAAGGTTAGGATTCATAGGATATTGTCTTTTCTACAAGAAGGTTTAGAAAAGGGTTTATCGGCTAGCTCATTAAAGGGGACAGATCTCAGCTCTGTCCATCTTGTTACACAGGCGTCTGTCAGAAAATTCAGACATCCAGGCCTTTTGTCAGGCTTTAGCTAGGATCAAGCCTGTGTTTAAAACTGTTGCTCCGCCATGGAGTTTAAACTTAGTTCTTAACGTTTTACAGGGTGTTCCGTTTGAACCCCTTCATTCCATTGATATAAGATTGTTATCTTGGAAAGTTCTATTTTTAATGGCTATTTCCTCGGCTCGAAGAGTCTCTGAGTTATCAGCCCTTCATTGTGATTCTCCTTATCTGATCTTTCACTCAGACAAGGTAGTTCTGCGTACTAAACCTGGGTTCTTACCTAAGGTTGTCTCTAACAGGAATATCAATCAAGAGATTGTTGTTCCCTCCTTGTGTCCAAATCCTTCTTCAAAGAAGGAACGTCTTCTACACAATCTGGATGTAGTTCGTGCCCTCAAGTTCTACTTGCAGGCAACTAAAGATTTTCGCCAAACTTCTTCCCTGTTTGTCGTTTATTCTGGACAGAGGAGAGGTCAAAAAGCTTCTGCTACCTCTCTCTCTTTTTGGCTTCGTAGCATAATACGTTTAGCCTATGAGACTGCTGGACAGCAGCCTCCTGAAAGAATTACAGCTCACTCCACTAGAGCTGTGGCTTCCACTTGGGCCTTTAAGAATGAGGCCTCTGTTGAACAGATTTGCAAGGCTGCAACTTGGTCTTCGCTTCATACTTTTTCCAAATTTTACAAATTTGACACTTTTGCTTCTTCGGAGGCTATTTTTGGGAGAAAGGTTCTTCAGGCAGTGGTTCCTTCTGTATAATGAGCCTGCCTATCCCTCCCGTCATCCGTGTACTTTTGCTTTGGTATTGGTATCCCAGAAGTAATGATGACCCGTGGACTGATCACACATAACAGAAGAAAACATAATTTATGCTTACCTGATAAATTCCTTTCTTCTGTTGTGTGATCAGTCCACGGCCCGCCCTGTTTTTTAAGGCAGGTACATATTTTTTAAATTATAATTCAGTCACCACTACACCCTTGGCTTCTCCTTTCTCGTTGGTCTTTGGTCGAATGACTGGAGGTGACGTAGAGGGGAGGAGCTATATAGCAACTCTGCTGGGTGAATCCTCTTGCACTTCCTGTAGGGGAGCAGATAATATCCCAGAAGTAATGATGACCCGTGGACTGATCACACAACAGAAGAAAGGAATTTATCAGGTAAGCATAAATTATGTTTTTTATATTCTTTTCAAAGGAGTCAACGTGCTGTTGTATGCTTACATAGAATGCATATAGTTTTTGGAACATAAGAATTATTTATAATTTAGGGGAATTGAAGTGGCACATTTCATAAAGGTTTTTTTGTTTTTTGTTACCTAATTTACATAACTTGTTTATTCATAGATAATATATGAGCCCCGAACAAATGCTTATCATTTAAAATTACACACATATTGTTAGTGATGCTATATCATTGACTCCTGTCCTTTTAAGGACCCCACACAAGATTTGACAATATTGTTAACCTGAGCACAGATGTTTCAAGATGGCCATTTACACAAGTACAAGTAGATTTAATTTCTGAAATGTTTTGGTTCAGCTGAGGCAGCTTTTAGAATCATTGCATTAGATCAGTGTATCCCAGGCCCTTTTTTGGATTTTGACACTGTTGGTATCCTTTTTGACACAAGAGATCAGTAATATACTGCTCTTCAGCATTTGACTCGTATATACGTTAAGCCGTATCGGCGTCAGATTCCTACAAGCGATTAAAGATAACAAAGCAACATGGGTAAAAAAGTTAAAAGAAAAGCAATCTCTAGAAGTCCTAAAAAAGATCATGGCACCCCCCTTGACCATGTGACACATTTTGGATAAACTGTAAACATATATACGTAGATACATCTATGAATATGGTTTATCTGAAACTCTTCTGATGGTAAAGGAGGTGCTGTGATCTTTTTATAACTTTTCTTTGAACTTTTTACCCACGTTACTTTGTTATTTTTAATCGTTTGTAATAAAGACTGATTTTATGCAGGAATTGAGCCGGCCTGGGATTTTTTCTCGCTTTGCGGCATCTTTTTTAATACATGCAACAATCCTTATGTATTTTATATGACAGAAGAAATTCTGAGAATGCCATTAAAGTAACACAAGAATATAAAAGTGAATTAAGAAATATACAATGTCAAATTTAAATAATATGTGTCATAAAAAGACTGTCAAAATAAAAAGCATTTGTCAAAGGAAATTACAACAAGCATTTTGAAATCTACAGTTTCAGTATTCTTAGATGGCTATAATAGGTTGTATCTTATTTAGAGAATCAAATGTGTCGTTAAGATGTTTGACAAACTGTAGCCATAAAATATTATGATCCAAAAAATATTTTGTGTGTAAGTTATGAGGTCCCTGTGATTTTGTTCACTTTTTATACAGTCTGGTTCTATTTTGTTATTCAGAGTGTGCCAGATAGCAAGGACATGCGCACGCATGTGCACACACACACTCGTTGGAAAAGGAAAACTCCTGCTTAAAGGGTTAGTGCAGTGAAAATTAAACTTTCATGTTTTGGATAGAGCATAACAATTTAAAAAAAAAATACTATTTATTTCTGTAATCACAGTTAATTCATTTTCTAGGTATGCTTAGGAACAGCAATTAACTACTGGGGGATAGATGAAAATATCTGCTGAGCTAATGACAAGGCATATATGTGCAGCAACCAATCACCAGCTAGCTCATAGTGCAATGTTGTTTCTGAGGCCTACCTAAAATTGGTCATTTGTTTTAAAAATGCACGCTCTGTCCCGAATCATAAAAGTTTAAATTTTACTTTATTGTTCCTTTAACAACCATTGCAATACTATTCTTGGACATGTGCTGCTTTTGTCATTTCATTAAAGGGAAAGTACATCTTCCTGTTGTGTTGCTATAGAATGGAATATCAGTAAACATTTTAAAAACAAATTAAAATCCTTTTTTACTACAGTTGTTTTTCAGTAGCCAAACTTCTGCTTGCTTTATTTCGAGGAGCCAATATGGGCTTTAGTCTGCAGACAGCAAAGCTAGGCACAGTCCATAATACTAGTATAACGTACAATGTTTTGCAGTTGTTACCAGTTGAAGCCAATTATGGAAAGATATGTAGCAGGGTTGGCCTTGATAAGTCAGCAGGGTCTATTTCCAGTCCTGCTAAACTACATGAAAATTGGATAAAATAAATAATGAAAGTATATTACAGTTGTTTCATTATGCAGAACTAAACATTTTATATACAAATCTTAGTGTCTACTGTCCCTTCAATACTCTGATTTGCAAGGTTGTCTTTTCTGTTTGTGAATACTAGGTTTGTCTGTCCATTGTCTGTATAATACCAGTGCACATATTTTGTTTATACTATACTGTGATATTATAGTTAATGAGATATGAAACCCCTTTTTTTTTCTTTTGTGATTCAGACAAGAGCATACAATTTAAAAAAGTTTCCAATGTTCTTCTAGTATCAAATGTGCTTAATTCTCATGATATTCTGTGTTGAAGAGATACCTAGGTAGGCATCTGTAGCACTACACGGCAGGAAATAGTGCTGCCACCTAGTGCTCTTGCAAATGGATAACATTCATGCAAAACTGCTGCTATATAATGCTCCAAAAATGGACAGGCACCTAAGTTTCTGTCCTTGATTTTCAACAAAATATACCAAGAGAAGAAAAGAAAGAAAGAAAAAATTATAATAGAAGTAAATTAGAAAGTAGTTTAAAATTGCATGCTCTATCTGAATCATGGAAGAAAAATTTTCATTTTCTTCCTAATGGGAAAGAGTCCACAGCTGCATTCATTACTTATGAAAATAAGAACCTGGCCACCAGGAGGAGGTAAAGACCCACCAGCCAAAGACTTAAATACTCCTCCCACTTCCCCTATCCCCCAGTCATTCTTTGCCTTTCATCCCAGAAGGTTGGCAGAGAAGTGTCAGTAGTTTTTTATTATACTTTAATTTATTTTTATTTTTTTTTGTCTCTTATGGAGGGTGCTACCCCTTCAACACAAGACAGAAGTTTTAAGTAGTCCTGTCAGCCTCTCGTGGAGGGCCTGGGCAAAAGTGAGAGTCCGGAGCCATGGAGGATTCTAATGCCGAGACTATTTTAATATCTGATTCTGAATCGTCCTCAAATGCGGACTGCAATTCGGTCTTGTTATCGCAAGTCTGCCAATCTTGTCTCTTGTGCCCACATGCTTTGCCGGGTCCCTCGGGGGACCCTGTACCTTCTGAGCCACCTGCTCCTGGGGGCTCTGTTCCTCAGGAGGTGCCTTCCCAATCACACATTACTTTTACCTTTTGCGGGTGACCCTGATGTTAATGTCTCCTCCGCACAGGGTGCATTTTTTTACCCCGGAGATGGCAGGACATTTTCGTTTTAATATTTTAATGGCGCTGATTCGCCTACAGGACCCTGAGGTTTCCTTGCAGTTATGTGCCTGCCGGCCTATCCCGGGTGTTCAGACCGTTAATGGCGTCATTGTTTTTTCCCACGGGGGTGATTGTGCCCCCATGTTCTTTTTGCTACAGGATTGTGCGGCTGCGTGTCCTACTATGACGTCTGTTTGCTTCATTGGGGGATCCTTTACTGTATCATCAGGGATCTGTGAGATAGACTAATGGGGTGTGTTTTTCCCTGGTCAGTCACGTGCGAGCTTTCCCAGTCGTTTTTCTGAAGGTTACAGTCTCTGTCTGACAGAGACATGGTTCCTACTGGGCGGTTGCCTGAGGGTGCCCTTGTTTATTTTTTTTTTATCCAGTCAGGATTATCTACTTTCTGTTTTTTCTTCCCTATGGGAATTCTGGGATTTCTCGACTTTCGTTCTTTTATAGAACTTTTTTTCCGGATTTCGTCCGGAGTTGTTTGTGTGGCTTGTTAGTGACGCACGTTTGGCCTGGCTGGTCTGGCGGGACTTGCTGGTTCACTTATTCAGTTGTTCATTTTTTGTTTTTTTCCATAAAAAACAAAGAAGAAAAAAAAACTACACTAATACTTCATTTAGACCTGAGGGTCTGGATGTCGGAAGCGCTTGGGGCTGGCCTGTGGCAGTCCTGCTTCACCATAGGGCTGGTGGTGTCTCACTGTGTTCCTTGCAGCCCCGGTTGAGGGGTGTGGTCCTTCATACTTTGTGCGGTTATGGCATTTCGAGATGCTTTTTGACTCGTGGTCATTGTCTAGTTTGAACAATCTGTGGACTCTTTAGGAGTCTGGCACAATTTTGAGGGGATATGTGGCTTAGTGGTTATCTCATTCGCTCCTGCAGTAGAAGGTTGTGGGTTTGAACCCAGGAGTAAAGATCCTGCCTTCTGATCTGAAGTATCCTGGTGTCCGCTATCCTTCCACAGCGGTAGTTGTTTCTAAAGGGGACATTTAGAGGTTTTCACTATCTTCGCCTCTGGGAGCTTTTATGCTCGGTTTGTGTGGTTCACATTTTTCATATGCTGTCACTAGGGTTCATAGGTCATTATGTCCTGCTGTTTGTCTTATGCCCTGCTCTCGTTCTCGACCTGTAGGGTAAATGATTAGCGTGTTGTGTTTTTTTGATTTCCCAGCTCTGTATTTTAGTCGCCTGACTGGCTTAGGGGGCTCAAGAGATTGGTCTCTCAGAGGTTGGGATTCTTGTCACCCATTTCTAGGTGGTTTATCTCAGGGTTCTAGTCATCCTTTTTCTTAAGTGACTGATTAGTCCCCCCTTTTTTCTTGAGTGGAGGTGTGTGCCGGTGCTGGCTACCAGTCAATTGGATGTTTTTGAATCACACCACTAACCCTAGATAAGTTTATAGGCTGTGTGGACAGCGATGCTTTGGCGTACAGGGAGTCTGCTGAAGAGCAGACTTGAAGGGGTTTGCAGTCAAATCCGGTTACTGTTATCTGCTCCCTCGGCTACTAGTTAACTTGGCTGCTTGTTAGCTGTTTTTGGTACTAGTTGGGAATCCTCTGGGGGAGTTGGATCCTTGGGTACTTTCTGCTGCCAGGTATTTGATTGGAGATGAGGTTCTGCTGCTCTGTGGCCTGTAAGGGCTGTGCTGTATTGGTTGCACAGGAGCAAGGTGGGGTATTCTTTTTATAGGAAGCGCTCCGCTTCTTGCTTGCACCTCTAGCTTCTCCTTTATGTCCGGCATCTTTTTCATTGATTTTTTTCAATGTCTGGAATTAGTTCTTGCTAGTACGGCACCCTCAGTCTCCTGTGGTCTGGGGTGCGGGACTGGGTTTTGTTTCTCCTGTTAACTGGAGTGCCATTGGTCCCTGCTGTTTAGCTTGTTGAACGCTTTCCGTTCCTTGAGATCTGTTTGTTCTCTTCGGGTTTTTCTCTTGTATTCTGCTGCGGTTCCTGTCATTGGGACATTGGTTAGTGTACGTCTGTCAAACAGAGTTGGGTTGTCTTCTTGACAACCTGGGGGTTTCCTCCTTCCATTAGGTATGTGTTTGTGGTGAATGGTTCGTCGGGTCCCCTAGTTGGTTCAGGGGCTGTGGCTGGGCTGTTGCCTTGAGAGATAGTGTCCTTGGGGTCCGTGATCTCGGTTACGCCTGTTTGTGGTGACCATTCAGGTTCTATAACCTGTTGGTAGATTTGCGTTTTTGGAGCTGCCTTTTTTTCAAGGGGTTCTTGTTCCTTGTTTTCGGACGAAGCGGGTTTTTTTGTTTTCGGAAAGTGTCTTTTGGGTGGTGCCTTAATGTGGTCCACCTCTTACCCTCCCATTTTGGCATTCTGTGTCCTCTTGGCTTGGGTATAAATTTCCTATGAGTAATGAATGTGGATGTGGACACTTTCCCATTAGGAAGAAAATCATAAATTATGCTTACCTGATCATTTCCTTTTCTTCCGTAGGAAAGAGTCCGCATGTTTTGAGGCGTTGTTGTTTTCATCTTCTGGCACTCATTCACCTTGATGCTTCTTCCACTGTTCCTTGTTCCTCGGCTGAATGACTGGGGGATAGGGGAAGTGGGAGGAGTATTTAAGCCTTTGGCTGGTTGGTCTTTGCCTCCTCCTGGTGGCCAGGTTCTTATTTCCCATAAGTATTGAATGCGGCTGTGGACTCCTTCCCACGGAAGAAAAGGAAATTATCAGGTAAGCATAATTTATGTTATCACTTTAATAATTAGATTTTGTGTTGCTATGTCCCAAACTAAATGAAATCATGTTAATGTGTGCGTTTCTTCTAAAGATGCGGTGAGTCCACAGGTTCATCTTAAAGTGAAAGTAAACTTAGCTCTTCAGCTCTGCAGATTTACATAATTCCTTAAAAAAACAATAGCACTTTCATTCATGATATTTGTTATTTGTGTACATAAATACCCTTTTCGCCGCATTTAATCGCATATTTTTTGCATCTTCAATTCAGCCCGTTGCTGATGAGTCACTTTATTTCCTGGTCACGTTTTTTTGAAGTACCAATTGACTTTCTGGCCGATCGGCGGCCAGAAAGCTACGTCACAGCCTGCTCGCATCCAATGCGCATGCGCCGAGTCCAATATAAGCACGGTGATGTCAGTTGCTCGTTCACAATTTGTGCATGCGCATACTTGACATGCACGTTTTCATTAGGGGATGAGAAAGTTTGCATGCGCATTTGTACGCGGATCGCCCGATTAGCGGCATGCACAATAGATCACAATATCATGAACGAGCTTTCAGCCTACGTGTAGAGCGGGTGGGACCGCTCTATACGTAATGAATACAAAATCCAGGAAGAGGAGGGTGGGAGGAGTAAAGCCAAGAACGGTAGGGAAATAAATTATACAAATATAAACGATTAGATTGAAGTAAACAAAAAATAAAACAAGCGAAAATGTTATATTTGACCTATAAATTATAATGATATATTGCAATGTGGAATAATTTACTTTCACTTTAATAACTGTTTGGAATACCACTCCTTGCCAGCAGGAGGAGGCAAAGAGCACCACAGTAAAAACTGTTGAGTATCACTTTCCTACCCATAAACCCCAGTCATTCTCTTTGCCTCTATGTACATGGGGGAGGTGAAGTTTAGTGTGTAATAAATTATATTTTCTGAAAAAATTGAGACTTCATTCAAGCTGCAGGGTATAACCTAGTCCACGTTAGTCTTTAGGTCGAGCTGTGGTGGTTTTAAAGCAGTGGGGAACTTGCAAAGTGGTGCTTGCTCCATTTCTCTACCTATGCTGCCCTGGCCTCAGATATCTAAGTTGGTTACTTGGCTATCTAAGTTATCCTAGTCGCTGTGAGGAATGTGTCCTCTCATATTAGGAGCTGGTAGGTGTGAGTCTTCCTTGTGGGAGAGGGGCACTTAGGAGTTCCTGCTTGGAATAATGTAAGGGGCGGATAGCTCAACCATAGGATATTTTTTTTTGCTCTGACATGCTCGCAGGCACAGGTTGGTGAGAGATGTGTGGGACTTATGTAGGTCTCAGGGCTCATTTTTGTGTGTTTTTAACGCTATAAACTGTTTTACTATTCAGATTACAGGCGTTTTTTTTAACCACGCCCACCTCCTTGCTGATACCACGGGAGTGTTTTCTTACCTTCCTGACAATCGTGATGTCATTGGGCCCTGCGCATCCCTGCTCTGATCTTCCTTTGCTAACTGCGTGGTGAGGAGCGCTTTGAGGAGCACAAGTGAAATCGTTGCAGGGTGATCAACTTCACATGGTGGTAAGGGCACCTCGGTATACTGAGGTGCGGAGGGAGGTAATATCTGAGGAGTTTATTAAAGATTAATCGTACTTTTGAGAATAAGTTCATTTTATTCATTTTAATTAATTTTGAGCATTAACGCTTAGAGTGCTTTTGAATAGAGTATAATAATCAGATATGTCTGATATGGATTCCACTCAATTCAATCCCTGTTTATTGTGTTTAGACGCACAAATGCAGCACCCATGCAGTTTTGTTCTTCCTGTGTTAAACAGACATTGCAGGGTAAAATAAGTTTTTTTAATGTTGAGCCTTTTGCCTCTCGGGAGGATGTTGTTCAGGTAATGCCAGGGCCTTCCCCTATTTCATCCCAAGCCACTATGGCATCTAACACTGTGTCCTGCTGTTCCTTTCTAACTGGAGCCTTTTTTAAAGGCAGAGATTACTGTACAGGTATCCTCAGCGATATCTGCAGCCTTGGCAGAGTTTCCCAGATTTTCAGGGAAGCGCAAGAGGAAATCTAAGATTTCAGAGACTAGGGTATCTGTTTCTAACACTGACTCTCAGGTTCCTTTAAGATCAGAGGATGAGGAGGATTCTCGCTAAGAGGATGAGACTTCATTTTCAGACAGTGTAATGCCTTTCTCTGATAGTAAAGGATCTTCCTTCAGGTCTAAGCCGGAACACCTCCGTTTGCTATTAAAGGAGGTTTTAGCTACTTTGGACGACTCTGAGACTCAGCAGTGTTAACGCCTAAGAAGTCCAGAAAACTTAAGTTTCTTTGATGTTCCTTCCTCTCCAGAGGTTTTCCCGGTCCCAGATAGGGCTAAGGAAATCATAGCCCAAGAGTGGGAGAAACCAGGAGTGGTTTTTACACCATTCCCCGGTTTTTAAGAAATGTTTCCAGTAGAATTATCTATTAGGGAATCTTGGTCGTCGGTGCCCAAGGTAGAGAGTGCCATTTCAACTCTGGCCAAGAGGACTACTATACCTATTGAGGACAGTTGTTCCTTCAAGTATCCTATGGATAAGGAGATGGAGGCTTATCTTTAGAAAATCTATGTACATCTTGGTCTCCAATGGCAACCTGTGGTATGTATTGCCACGGTGACTAGTGATGACTCATACTTGTTTGAGGCATTAACGGATTGTCTACAGGAGGAAACGCCTCTTGACAAGATTCAGGACAGAATCAGAGCTCTCAGGTTCGCCAATTCCTATATTGCTGATGCGGTCCTTCAGGTCCTTAGACTGGGAGCTAAAGCTTCTGGTTTTGCTGTTTTAGCCAGCGGGCTTTATGGTTGAAGTCTTGGTCAGCTGATGTTTCATCTAAGGCTAAGATGATGGCTCTTCCTTACAAGGGGAAGACATTATTTGGACCAGGTTTGGCGGAAATCATTTCTGATGTTACAGGCGAAAAAGGTTCTTTTCTGTCCCAGGATAAGAGGAGCAAAAAGACATTATTTGGACCAGGTTTGGCGGAAATCATTTCTGATGTTACAGGCGAAAAAGGTTCTTTTCTGTCCCAGGATAAGAGGAGCAAACCGAAGGACGTCAGAGTGATTTTCGTTCCTTTTGCAACTTTAGAGGAAAGTCATCCTCATCCTCATCTAAACAGGATAATAACAAGCCAGCCTGGAAACCGAACTAGTCCTGGGGTAAGGGTAAGCAGGCCAAGAAGCCTGCGACCGACTCGAAGTCTGCATGAAGGGTTTGCCCCCGATCCAGGCCTGGATCTATTTGGGGGCAGACTTTCTCAGTTCGCTCAGGTTTGGTTAAGAGACGTTTCAGACCGATGGGCAGTGGAAATTGTTTCTCAGGACTACAGGTTAGAATTCAAGGGTTGTCCCCCCAGGGGCAGGTTTCACCTTTCCAGATTATCTGCAGACCAGATAAAGAGAGAGGCGTTCTTGAAGTGTGTCGAAGGACCTTCGGATCTGGGGTGATTGTTCCGGTTCGAAGGTTTGGAACAGGGTCTGGGATTTTACTCAAACCTTTTCGTGGTCCCCAAAAAAGAGGGAACCTTCTGCCCGATTCTAGACTTGAAATGTCTCAACAAATTCCTCAGAGTTCCGTCATTCAAGATGGAGACCATTTGGACAATTCTTCCTTTGATCCAAGAGGGTCAGTATATGACGACCATAGATTTAAAGGACGCTTACTTACATGTTCCCATCCACAGGGATCATCACAAGTTTCTGAGATTTGCATTCCTTAATCGTCACTTTCAGTTTGTGGCCTTGCCGTTCATCCTGGCCACAGCTTCCAGAATATTCTCGAAGATCCTAGGGGCCCTCCTAGCCGTGGTCCAGTCCAGGGGGATAGCAGTGGCCCCCTATCTGGACGATATTCTAATTCAGGCTCCTTCCTTCCCAAAGGCAGCATCTCACACGGAGATGTTACTGTCTTCCTCCGGTCTCACGGGTGGAAGGTGAATGTGGGAAAGAGATCTCTGGTTCCAGCGACAAGAGTAGTGTTCCTAGGGACTATCATAGACTCTGTCTTGATGAAATTATTCCTGACGGAGACCAGAACAGTCAAGCTTCTTTCGTCTTCTCGAGTCCTTCCGGAGACACTCTGCCCTCAATTGCTCAATGTATGGAGGTAATTGGACTAATGGTGGCAGCCATGGATATTGTGCCATTTGCCTCGTTTTCATCTGAGAGCCTTGCAGTTGTGCATGCTCAACCAGTGGAACGGAGATTATTTGGATCTTTCTCCAAAGCTAATTTTGGATCTGAAGACAAAGGGTTCTCTTCGTTGGTGGTTATCTCGGGATCACCTGTCCCAGGGCACTTGCTTTTGGAGACCATCTTGGGGGATAGTGACTAAAGACGCCAGCCTAGTGGGCTCGGGGGCAGTCTGGAAGTCTACTCAAAGCTCAGGGTCTGTTGGACTAAGGAGGAGTCCAAATTGCCGATCAACATCCTAGAGTTGAGAGCAATTTACAATGTGCTGTTAGCCTGGCCTCAGTTGGCTTCGAACCAGTTCATCAGATTCCAATCAGACAACATAACGTCAGTAGCATACATCAAACACCAGGGGGGGAATGCAAAGCTCTCTAGCTATGAGGGAGATGTCTCGGATCATTCAGTGGGCGGAGGGACCACTGTTGTTGTCTGTCAGCCATCCACATCCCGGGGGTAGACAACTGGGAAGCGGATTTCCTAATCAGGCAGATTTTCCATCCGGGGGGAATGGGAACTCCATCCGAATGCATTTTCCAAACTGGTATCCAGATGGGGGACGCTGGAGTTGTAATCTATGGCGTCCCGTCAAAATGCAAAGCTTCCAAAGTACGGTACCAGGTCGAGGGATCCTCAGGCCTTCCTGATAGACGCCTTGGCAGTTCAATGGGATTTCCAGATGGCCTCTCTATTTCCTCCATTTGCTCTCCTGTCTCGGGTGATTGCTCGCATAAGACAGGAAAGGGCATCAGTGATTCTAATCGCTCCAGCTTGGCCTCCGAGAATCTGGTATGCAGATCTAGTGGAGATGTCATCTCTACCTCCGTGGAGGCTTCCCCTGAGGAGGACCTTTTTCTTCAGGGACCGTTTCTTCATCCAAATCTCGTTTCTCTGAAGCTGACTGCTTGGAGATTGAACGCTTGATTCTATTCAAGCATGGGTTTTCTGAGTCAGTAATCAAGACTATGATCCAGGCTCGTAAGCCGGTTACTATGAAGATTTACCATAAGATATAGAGGAAATATCTTTTTTTGGTGTGAAGCTAAGCAATATTCTTGGAGTAAGGTTAGGATTCCAAGAATATTATTCTTTCTCCAGGAGGGTCTGGAAAAAGGTTAGTCTGTTAGTACCCTAAAGGGTCAATTTCAGCCTTATAGGTCCTTTTGCACAAGCGTTTGGCAGAATTGCCGGACGTTCAGTCCTTCTGTCAGGCCTTGGTCAGAATTAGGCTGATGTTTAAGGTGGTTGCTCCTCCTTGGAGCCTTAATCTTGTCCTTTTGAGCCAATGTATTCTCTGGATATTAAGCTTTTGTCTTGGAAGGTTTTTGTTTTTGTTGGCTATTTCTTCTGCTCGAAGGGTATCTGAACTTTCCGTTTTACAGCTGATAGGCTGTTCTTCGCACTAAGTTTGGATTCCTTCCTAAGGTTGTGTCTACTAAGAATTAATCAGGAAATTGTTGTTCCTTCCCTGTGTCCCGAAGCCTTCTTCGGATAAGGAACATTTGCTGCATAATTTGGACATGGTTCGTGCTCTTAAGTTTTACTTGGAGGCAACTAAAAGACTTTCGGAAGTCTTCTGCTCTTTTTGTTTGTTTTTCTGGAAAGAATACAGGTCAGAGGGCGGTCTGCCTCTACTCTGGCTCTTTGGTTGAGGAGTGTGATTTGCATGCATATGAGGTCTTCTGGGAAGCAGCCTCCAGAGAGAATAATGCTCATTCCACCAGAGCCATAGCCTCTTCTTGGGCTTTCAAGAATGAAGCTTCTATGGAGCAGATTTGCAAGGCTGCAACTTGGTTGGTCTTTTACATACCTTGGTGCTTCTGTTTAGGCATGCTGTTTTTTATCCCTCCCTATTCATCTGTGTCCTCTAGCTTGGGTATTGGTTCCCAACAGTATTTAAGATGAACCATGGACTCACCACATCTTTAGAAGAAAACAAAATTTATGCTTACCTGATAAATGTATTTCTTCAAGATGCGGTGAGTCAACGGACCCACCCTTTGTTTTTTGGTAATTGTTATGGGTTTTTTGACTAAACCTCAGTCACCTCTGCACCTTGTGTTACTTTCCTTTCTCCATTTACTCTCGGTCAAATGACTGAGGTTTATGGGTAGGGAAGTGATACTTAACCAGTTTTTACTGTGGTGCTCTTTGCCTCCCTCCTGCTGGCGAGGAGTGGTATTCCAACAGTAATTAAGATGAACTCGTGGACTCACCACATCTTGAAGAAATAAATTTATCAGATAGCATACATTTTGTTTTTAACTAAATATTGTGAACAGGCAAGTTTTTGAATAGTCTTTACCTACTGCATTTTAAGTTAATTGAAGATATCAGCAAGGAGACAAATATTAGATTAAAGTGGCAAAAAAAGTTACATTTTTAATAAGCTAAATCTAGCAGTTGTTTTCTTTGCCAGATACATTTCCTTTGAATCCTGCATTGGTGCATTGCAGATCTCTTAGCAGTGTTAGAACAGTGCTTAACCTTTAGAGTGCCAAGCAGGCATGTGTCATTTGCTTGGCAAAGTGTATTTTATTTCTCAACCAGGCGTGCAAACAGCTGCATATGAACTCTGTCAGTCTGTCTATCTATCTGTGCTTGGAGGCTAGGTGGAAACAGAGTGGGCACATTACCAAAGCACAAATAACCAGGAGAGAACAAATAGGAAGAGCTTACAGGGGATGTGGCAAAGGGAAACGCAATATTGGTGATTTCCTTAAAATACCTGACCAAAGAGTTGCAAGTTGTTTTTGGAATGCAGGCGGATGTTTGATCTAATTCAGAGGGGCAGTTTATTATAGAGGTGAATGCATAGTACCTATTTCCTTTCTATATCTTCTATGTTGATTGCATGTTGTGTGCTTGGTGATTGGATGGGTTAAGTAAGAAAATACTTTGCAGATACTTGAGACTAATTTTGTAGATGCCCCTGTGGATCATCACAATGTTTTTTATGTAGCCTAGTATAGCTTCCTCAAGTCTTTGAACATTTGGCTTTATTTCCTTTGTTCTGTCTCTAGGTTTGAGTATCTCGCTTACTTTAGATTTAGTGCACTTTTGCAGTCATTCGAGAGAGGTAACCTACTCATTCTGTAGCTCTCACTGCAAGCTTGAAAGGAAGTGGGGCAGAGTGGTATGCTAAGCGCACTAGTCTGCGTTGGAAGTTGCAGATGTTTCGCTTAGATTCATGACTTCATGCACATAGTCAGTGTAGGTCAAGTGTGCACATAAACACCAGTGCAGAGTGAAACATCCCTCTATTACTTATGGGGAATCTGCATGAGTTGTAGCATATGTTTACTTGTTCTAAGTTATTCGCAAAGAGGAAGCTGGGTGTGGTAGAGAGATGGAGCACAGTTGCTTCAAAAAATATTTTTTCCCTTAATATATTGCATTAAAGGGACATGAAACCCAACAAATTTCTTTAATGATTCAGATAGAACATACAATTTTTAAGCAACTTTTCAATTTACTTCTATTATCAAACATTTTTCATGTTGTCTTTTTTTTTTAAAATCTACAAGGTAAGTTCAGAGTGTGCACATATCTGCAGAACTATACGGCAGCAAAGCTTTGCAACAATGTTATAGATGGCAGCACTATTTCCTGTCATGTGTCCGACATGTGCATGATAGCTATCTAGTTATAGCTTCAACAAAGAATAACATAAGAATTAAGCAACATTTGATAATCAAAACAAATTGGACACTTTTTTTAAAATTGTATTCTCTATCTGAATCATGAAGAAACATTTTTGGGTTTATGTCCCTTTCATTGACATCAGAGTAGTAGTGAGTTGACTTGCACTGGCTTTAAAGGGACAGTATACATTATTTTTCATATAACTGCATGTAATAGACATACTATAAAGAATAATATGCACAGATTACTGATATAAAAATCCAGTATAAGACCTTTTAAAAACTTACTTAGAAACTCTCAGTTTAGCACTGTTCGAAAAGGTTAGGCAGAGACACCCACTGAAATGGCTGGAAAGCAAAAAGAGCAGACCCTCCCCTGCATATGAAAAGACCCTTTTTTTCATGATTTGGAATTTTTCTTTTAAAAAAAATCGTACAATTTTTAAACAAACTTTCCTATTTACTTCTATTATCAAATTTGCTTCATTCTCTTGTTATCCTTTGCTGAATGAACAACATTGCACTACTGGCAGCTAGCTGAAACATCTAGTTAGCCAATCACAAGAGACAAATGCGTGCAGGCACCAATCAGCAGCTAGCTCCCCACTATTGTTGGATATGTGTGTATTATTTTTAAAAGGCATACTAAGAGATACGAAGCACATTTGAAAAAAAAAGTGAATTTAAGTGTCTTAAAGGGACACTAAACGCACATTTTTTCTATTGTGATTCAGATAGAGCATGGCAATTTTAAGCAACTTTCTAATTACTCCTATTATCAATTTTTTTCATTCTCTTGGTATCTTTATTTGAAAATGCAAGAATGTAAGTTTAGATACCGGCCCATTTTTGAAGAACAACATGAGTTGTTCTTGCTGATTGGTGGATAAATTCATCCACCAATAAAAAAGTGCTGTCCAGAGGTCTGAACCAATAAAAAAGCTTAGATGCCTTCTTTTTCAAATAAAGAGAGCAAGAGAACTAAGAAAAATTGAATAATAGGAGTAAATTAGAAAGTTGCTTAAAATGCATGCTCTATCTGAATCACAAAAGAATAAAATTGGGTTCAGTTTCCCTTTAAAATGACATGCTCTATCTGAATCATGCAAGTTTTAATTTTGACTTTCCTATCCCTTTAAAATTTCATTAAAATCAGCTAGATTACGAGTTTTGAAGCGCTATAGGGAAATTAACGATCGCAACATTTTACGGCGTTATTTCCACCTCCCTATAGCGCAGCTATTACAAATTTTTAAAAAAGCAGGCTTGCGCGGGCGAATGGTTGCGTTGAGCTCACATACCGCAATGAAATCAAGCGCTGCTTTGACGTGCTAGTGCACGATTTCCCCATAGGACATCAATGGGGGAGAGCGGCAAAAAAAAAAAACATAACACCTGCGATCGCGGGAAACAAACAGCTCCGTTAACGCAGCCCCATTTATGTCTATGGGGAAAGAAAAAGTTTTAAGTTTAAACTTAACACCCTAACATAACCCCCGAGTCTAAACACTCCTAATCTGCTAGGAATTAATGGGGGAAAAAAAATCCCTATTGGCTGTTGCAATCAGCCAATAGGATTGAGCTTTCATCCTATCTGGCTGATCCAATCAGCCAATAGGATTGAGCTCCTATTCTATTGGCTGTTCCAATTAGCCCACTGGATGAAAGCTCAATCCTGTTGGCTGATTGCAAAGCCAATAGGATATTTTCCTCTTTAATTCATATTGGCTGATAGAAATCTTTCAGCCAATAGGAATGTAAGGGATGACGTCCACTTAAAGGGAACCTTCTTTTTCAGCGACGAATGTCAGAAGAGGATACTCCGCGCGGATGTCTTGAAGATGGACCCGCTCCACGCCGGATGGATGAAGATCGAAGAGGCCGCATGGATGAGGACTTCACCGGCTGGATGAGGATGGATGTCCGGACTTCGATAACTGTAAGTGGATCGTCGGGGATTAGTGTTAGGTTTTTTTTGGGTGTTTTTTTTTAGGTTAGGGTTTTGGGCAATGTAAAAGAGCTAAATGCCCTTTTAATGGCAATGCCCATCCAAATGCTCTTTTTAGGGCAATGTTTAGCTTAGGTTTATTTAGATAGGTTTTTATTTGAGTGGTTTGGTTGGGTGGGTGGTGGGTTTTACTGTTGGGGGGTGTTTTATTTATTTTTTACAGGTAAAAGAGCTGATTTCTTTGGGGCAGGGGCGTATTATGGCCTAGGCCAACAAGGCCGGTGCCTAGGGCAGCAGATTTTGGAGGGGTAGCACATCTGTCCTATCCTCTCTCTAAAAGTCAGCACACAGTACAGTGAGCAATAAAGTGCAGGCTTTTAAGGTCAGTCTTCACAGGCAGTGCTCCTTTAAACCATTTCTTCAATTAGAGCCGACTGCATTTTTGCAATAGAAGTGTTCTTGGTGAGAAACTTTTCCGGGGATATGTTTACGAGGTGAGGCTGGAGGAGAAGACCTTGTGCTGATATGCTGCCTCCCCTTGTCAGCTGTGGTGGATCTGCGAGCGCAGTGCTTATTGCAGGTCTTAGTAACTAACAGACAGGATGCCTCTGTGCACTACTTAGATCAGCTTGTGATGTCTAATCATAAACTCTCAGCGCTAATGTATGTTAGCTACTAATAGCTAGCTTTCTCTGCATTCATGAACCCATGGAGTAAATAGTAAACGGACACTTACAAAGTTTCATTACTTGAATGATGGTAATTACTGTATGTTGTTGCATGTGAAGGGCACACACCCCACTTTTCTCCTCTCCCTCCCCACTTTTCTCGTCTCTCTCCCTCTTTTCCTTCCTTCTTTCCTTTCCCTCCCTTTTCTCTCCCCTCCCCTTTCTCTCCCCTCTCCTTCTTTTTTCTCCCTTCTCTCAGGGAGAAAATGGTATGAGATGCATGCAATTCCACCCACCTGTATGCAAGTGCTAGCCCATTTTCTTTTGAATTGTATTTAAAAAAATAATAAAATAAAACATTTTACACACTGACCCAAAAAATATTAAGGGGGGGGGGGGAAGGCCTAAAACCTTTGGGGGGGCAGCAGAATTTTGAGTGCCTAGGGCAGCACAAAACCTAAATACGCCGCTGCTTTTAAGGGCCATTGGCAGTTTAATGTAGGCTTGGGGGGGGGGTATTTTGGTGGGCCTTTTTGTTTTGATAGGGCTATTAGATTAGGAGTAATTAGTTTTTATTTTTGATCATTTCATTTTTTATTTTTTGTAATTTAGTGTTTATTTTTTTTGTAATTTAGTAAATTGTATTTTATTAATTTAATTTATTTCTAGCTGCCAGTAGTTTTTAGTGTAAGGCAGGTTAAGTTTTATTTTACAGGTAACTTTGTATTTATTTTAACTTGGTAGTTATTACTCTTTACTAACTAGTCTTCCTAGTTAAAATAAATACAAACTTACCTGTGAAATAAAAATAAAATCTAAGATAGCTACAATATAACTATTAGTTATATTATAGCTAGCTTAGGTTTTTTTTACAGGTAAGTATGTATTTATTTTCAAATAGGAATTATTTAGTTATTAATTGTACCTTAATTGTAAGGTTAATTGTAAGGTTTATTTAGATAGTTAGGGGTGTTAGTCTTAGGGTTACGTTAGGGTTAGATTTAGGGTTAGGATTAGGGGTTAATATATTTAGTAATGTGGGAGGTCAGAGGTTTAGGGGTTAATAATTTATATTTCGTTGTGGGGGGGCTTACGGTTTAGTGGTTAATAGGTTTATTATAGCGGCGGTGTGGGGAGCCGGACGGCAGATTAAGGGTTAATAATTTTATTTTAGTGATTTTTTGCGATGCGGGATGGCGGCAGTTTAGGGGTTAATAGGTTTATTATAGTGGCAACGATGTCGGGGAGCGGCAGAATAGGGGTTAATCATTTTTTTTAGTGGCGGCGATGTCCAGAGCGGCAGATTAGGGGTTAATCATTTTATTTTAGTGTTTGCAATGCGGGGGGGCCTTGGTTTAGGGGTTAATATGTAGTTTATGGGTGTTTAATGCACTTTGTAGCAGTTTAGTTATGAGTTTTATGGTACAGATTTGTAACGTAAAACTCATAACTACTGAGTTTAGATGGCGGTACAGATCTTTTCAGTATAGGGTGTACCGCTCACTTTTTGGCCTCCCAGGCAAACTCGTAATACCGGCGCTATGGGAGTCCCAGTGAAAAAGGACTTTTTTAATAGTGCAGTACTGACGTTGCGTGACGGCCAAAAAGGTGTGCGGTACACCTATACCTACAAGACTTGTAATAGCGGCGTTAGGGAAAAAGCAACGTTATGAAGCATAGCGCTGCTTTTTCACTCATAACGCAAAACTCGTATTCTAGCTGAATGTTAGGTAAATAGCATTGAGCGTTCATACAGTGAAATTTCACCAGATGTCTAAACCTTTTTCCATAATGATTGTTCCAAATAGTTACTGATATCAATATACGCTAGAAAAATCTTATAAAACTGTTTAGCATTTTGTACACTATTTTAGTAATACCATAGGTTATATTTTATTTCAGGTCTCTTATTGAATATTTCTTTCTTATGTTCATCAGTTTGATTTTACTGATGTTGTTGACTTAGCCTTGCTTTCAGGGTTTTTTTTTTTTACATTGTTTCTTCTTGATCTTTGTCACCTGTAACAACACAGTATTTTTGTCCCTGCATTTTAAAGCAATTTTAAAGAACATAGCACAAAAAGCTATCATTCTGTGTCTATATCCTGTACGCCATCCTTTATTTACTCTCTGCAAGAGGTCCAAATGATGTGTGTCTTCAAAAAGCTATTATCTCTGCAATGTTAGCAGGACAAACTCCTTTAGAATATCTTTTTTCCCTAAGTCTGACATATTCTGGGACATTTTTATTTAATTGTCTTTTAGACAAATGCATTGTGGAGCAGATCTGAAACCTAGAATCAAAAATGCCTCTACATTTTGAAACCACATAGCAAGAACTGTTTTAGAACTTTATGCTGTTCCTACTTCTCTCTTAAGGGGAATGACACCTGCTGAAGCTGAAATGCACTTCTTGGAAAATGCCAAAAAACTGTCTATGTATGGAGTAGATCTACATCATGCCAAGGTATGTCATTATGTTCTCTAACATCTTGATATGGATGTTAGAGCATTTTATTACTGCTCTCTTGATTGCCTATAACTATGTGTTTAATGCCTGCAATGTGGTTAGCCCACATAATTAAGTCCGCGCTAGAGCAGCAATGCACTACTGGGGCCTAGCTGAGCAGATCTGGTGAGCCTATGACAACAGGCATATGTGTATAGCCACCAATGACTAGCTCCCAGTAGTGCTTTGCAGCTCCCGAATCTTCTTAGGTATGCTTATCAGCAGAGGAAGTAGATTTGGTAAGAGAAGTAAATTGAAAAGTTGTTTAAAATTACTTGCTCTAGTTGAATCATGAAGGTTGAATTTTGACTTTACTGTTCCTTTAAGGGCTAGTGATAAGGGGGTATCTGTTTTAAAACAACATTTATGCTCACCTAATAAAATAATTTCTTTGATTATGGTGTAGGAACTTTGTCTCTCATGTCCCTTTAACAGTGTACATTTTTATTGTTTCTGCTTTTAAAGATTTTTTTAGATTGGCAGCATTTTCAACTGGTTACTTTTACTTCAAGTAAGGCTTATCGTTTATTTTAGAACACACTGCATTTAAACATTTCAAATTCGATTTACGGAAAATGTTGCAGCAAGGAATATTAAATACATTTCAAGCCACCTAATTTTACAAAGTTTACATCTGCTGAAAAAGTTCTAATAGTAACAGATAAATAAAAGCGATGCAAATGACCTATTAAATGTAAATTATTTTGCACATATTTAAATGAGTACTTAAAAGGATATGAAACACAACATTTTTCTTTTATGATTCAGACATGATTTTAAACGGATTTCTAAATTTACTTCTAAGATCAGTTTTTCTTTGTTCTCTTGGTATATTTTTTGCTGAAAAGCAGGGACGTATGCTTAGGAGCCGGCCCATTTCTGGGTCACTATATGGCAGCAGAATTGCAAGAATATTATCCATTTGCAAGAGCACTTGATAGCAGCGCTATTTCCTGCCATGTAGTGCTTCAGATGCCTACCTAGGTATCTCTTTAACACAGAATATTATGGGAATTAAGTAAATTTGATAAAAGAAATAAACTGGAAACTTTTTATTTAAAATGGTATAGTCTAAATCACAAAATATTTTTTTTGTGTTTCATATCCCTTTAAAGGGATATTAGTAATGCAAAAATGAGGTGCTCAAAATAGTTAGATGTTTTACATTACTGATTCTATCAAACAATGTGTTAAAACCTATATGTAAAATCCTGTTTGGGAACAGCAAGCGTTGCAGCTTCTGACCAGGACACGTGTCCTGATTGGCAGTTGTGTGCGACTTCCACTTCTAAAAGACTTTTTCTGGTCATCCAAAACATATGTCAAAGTTGTCTGAACTGCACCGCTGTGACGTCGTCGTAATATAATGCAGTGACAAACAGATTACTGTGTTACATATGTAGTCTGTATTATGTGTTTGTCCCTAAAGCATTCAATACTAAGAATGTTTATGCTCAGAGAAAAATAATGTGATTAATTTGGAATATTTTCACCTTCCACCCTAGATCTTAGTAACACCCTCTTCTGTAGGCTTTGCTAGTTGAGAATCCTAACACCGTGGCTGACAATCAGTGAGTTAGACTATTTTTGTGTCAGATTTTTTTTTTTTTTTTTTTTTTTTTTTTAGCTCAATGATTTATAGTCAACCTTTGAATTATACAACAGTAAAGTCTCTTGTCATTGGCAGGTAAAAGCTTTTATTTTTCTGTAAATGTGACATTTTGCCACTGTTCCTTTCTTTAAAGGTATGGCTATTTGTAAAATGGGAAAAGATTGCTTATTACTTAAAGTAGTTCTGTAAAACATGTTTTCTCTGCCACTTGCCAAAAAATAAATAACAAAAAAAAAATATAGGAGAATTTTTCAATTGCAAATGATAAAATCAAAGCTGATGAAAGGAAGAGGAAATAAAACATAAATGTTTTGTTTTATTGCACTTCTTAGAAAATGTGAATCTTTTGCTGAATATATACATTCTATCATTTCTTAAAAATACAATTGTTTTCAGGATTCTGAAGGAGTTGAAATTATGCTGGGTGTTTGTGCCAGTGGTCTATTGATATATCGTGACAGGTTACGAATAAACAGATTTGCGTGGCCAAAAGTTCTTAAAATTTCATACAAAAGGAACAACTTTTACATCAAGATTCGACCAGGCGAGGTGAGTAGATAATGTTTATCCGTCATATTTATTTAATCCTTTTTGTATAGTAAATATGGTATAATATTACTGCGTACATATGATTTTTATGCCTATTGCTGCTACATATAGATAGTATCTCCTTTTGGCTGTCAGTAATCCACACCGAGATCAATGATTTTGCCCCTTTGGATGTCAGTATCACACACAGACCACTGATTTTGTCCCTTTTTAGCAATCAGTAATGCAAACAAACGAGTGATTTTGTTTTATTTTAGATGTCATTGGCAGTAAGTAACACAGGTTATATCACACATAGCACCATCATTTAACCTTTCTGAAAAGGTTGCACACATGACTGCTAATAATCCTTTTGCAGCAAAAAAGATGAGTGATTTAACCCAACATTTAAGCCAGTAACATTTTTTGTTTCCTTTGTGCCGTATTTGGTGTTCTTTAGGTAGTAATGGTACTTCATTCTATAAACCACCCTTGCATGATTCTCTGAATTTCTTCCCTTCTGGTAGTAAACTTTCTGCGATGGCTGCCACCATTGAGCTGTGGTATGTGCAGAATCTTATTGGCATTGGGAGGATTGCACTGGGCACAGGGTGTATCTACTGATTCCAGGGCTGTCTTATTAATGCTAGGATGGTTTAAAACCATAAATCCAACAAGGGTTGCTTAAAAAAATCCAGCACCTATCTACCACAATCACCACCTACCAACATGAAGGTTTCCAGAGTTGATTAACATTTATTGAATCCCTCTCTTCTTCAAACTTTTGCTTGTGGAAATCTAATGAAAATCTGTAAAGTAATGTTTAGAAAGACTTGTTACAGCACATCATTTACTGAATTTAATATCAGCTTAGAATTCTGTGCAAAATAACACTGCGATGTAACAGAATAATTTAGATTTTCTCAGTGGCAGTTACATACATGCTAAAAAATGTGATAATTAGAAATGATGCCATCCTTTCTCAGGGCACAAAAATAAGTATGTGGCACAAAAAAATAATTAATTAAATAATAACATTGAGAGATCAAAGATAAAAATTCTTTTAGGATGCACAAATAAAGCATTTTATATTTAATCTATTAATTTTAGTAATTGAAGATTGGTAGGTGAATTAATTATGTGTAAACTGACATTCTAATTTTAAAAGGTGATAGTAATTTAAAAGTGATAAATGAATTTTTCCAAATTGTGTTAATTACTTATATAGTGCCTTTGATTTAAATTGATCGTCCTGCGTTTATTTATTTTTTCATACAATTGGCAGACACTTCCTAGACACATTTTTTGTTCTCCTGTTCCCGTACATAACCCTTTCCCATTCACTACTCATTTTAGAGTAGTTGTGTCACAGTATAAATTGTTTTTATTTTATTCAAATGAGGAGGTAGAATTGTGAACCCTCTTGTATGCTGTTGATTAAAAGGTCCAGACATTCCAAGTCCTCAGTCATGACTACCTTGGAATAGCCATCACTATCACTGTGCTGTTGCCTGTGGCAGGACACTTACCATTACCATAATATAAAGGGACCTTCTCTAGAGCTTCCCCTGAGCAGGCTGTCCCACATCCCCATTCTCATTTTCCATTAAATCTTCCACCATTGATTAGTACTCTGTCCTGGGTTACTGTCTCTTTTTTTTAAATGGTTACAATAAATTAAATATGTTTTATATATAAAACGCTTATAGTCCATCCTTGTCTTTGAGCTGTGCTATTTTTAAATGCCCAAACCTGTTGATGATACCTAGGTATCCAACTGTAGGGGGCGCTATTCACATATATTAGTTAGTTAACAACATTTGATGTGAAACAAAACAATAATAAATCTCAAACCATACACCTAGTGGAAATAACTTAGCTGGATTCTTGGCCTCAGCTATGTAACATGTACTGATACTCAATATAGTCCTAAAATCTTTAAGAAATTCTTTTGGTAAAGTCCAGGTATGGTTGGTAGTATGATATTCACACTTGATAGAAGGCTTGATGGGCAGCTCCTCTTATAACAAACAAAGCAACCGAACATCTGTGGAAATTAATCACAAAGAAAAGAGGGCGCCTCCTAGTGCAATATTGCAAGATAATAAACAAAAATTAGAATTTGTGCAAGAAAAGTACTCACAAAATAAGCAGCACCTATGTGCTGATTGGGGCAGGCTGGGGAATCACAGTGACCTAGCTACACTGATCCAGCAATTGGATGATGGAGCTTCAATGGAAACAAATGTAGAATCTGAACAAGAAATCAAAAAAGAGATGGGGGAGCACCTCCTAGTGCAATAATGTAATATAAATGGCACAAATGGACAAACTTGAAGATTGTATACTCACAAAGGGAGCAGCACCTATGTGCTGATTGAGGCAGGCTGGGGAATCACAGTGACCCAGCTACACTGATCCTGCAGCAGGATGATAGTTACCAATATCTCCAAACAAACGATCAGGCTTAGACTTCCATAAAAATAACAATTTATTTAAAAATTCAAGGGATGTGAATTGACAACACCCCAATATAAAAACAATTGTAGCTGAGAAACTAGTTGCAACTGTTTTTAAACAATTGTTTTTATATTGGGGTGTTGTCAATTCACATCCCTTGAATTTTTAAATAAATTGTTATTTTTATGTAAGTCTAAGCCTGATCGTTTGTTTGGAGATATTGGTAACCATCATCCTGCTGCAGGATCAGTGTAACTGGGTCACTGTGATTCCCCAGCCTGTCCATATAGGACCTCTCTAAGGGGTTTTTGTGCCTTCCAAAGTCATTGTATGGGCAGGTAGGGCCACAGTAGAGCTGTGGCAGTTTGTTGTGACTGTTTAAAAACGTTTATATCGTTTTTTTGATCCGGTTTTGAAACTAAGGGGTTAATTATCCATTTGCAAGTGGGTGCAATGCTCTTTCAGCCTATTATACACACTGTAAAAATTTTGTAAGATTTACTGCTTTTTTCACTGTTTTAGCAGTTTCTGTGATTCCCCTTATCTGATCTTCCATGCAGATAAGGTAGTTTTGCGTACCAAACCTGGGTTTCTTCCTAAGGTGGTATCCAATAAGAATATCAATCAAGAGATTGTTGTTCCGTCACTGTGTCCTAATCCTTCTTCAAAGAAGGAACGTCTATTAGACAATCTTGATGTGCTTTAAAGTTTTATTTACAAGCTACTAAAGATTTTCGTCAAACATCTGCATTGTTTGTTGTCTACTCTGGACAGAGGAAAGGCCAAAAGGCTTCAGCAACTTCTCTTTCTTTTTGGTTAAGAAGTATAATCCGCTTAGCTTATGAGACTGCTGGCCAGCAGCCTCCTGTAAGAATTACAGCTCATTCCACTAGAGCGGTGGCTTCCACATGGGCCTTTAAAAATGAGGCTTCTGTTGAACAGATTTGTAAGGCGGCGACTTGGTCTTCGCTTCATACTTTTTCTGAATTCTACGAATTTGATACTTTTGCTTCTTCGGAGGCTATTTTTGGGAGAAAGGTCTTACAGGCAGTGGTGCCTTCCGTTTAAGCGCCTGCCTTGTCCCTCCCTTCATCCGTGTCCTATAGCTTTGGTATTGGTATCCCACAAGTAATGGATGAATCCGTGGACTGGATACACCTTACAAGAGAAAACAAAATTTATGCTTACCTGATAAATTTATTTCTCTTGTGGTGTATCCAGTCCACGGCCCGCCCTGTCATTTTAAGGCAGGTGTTTTTTAATTTTTAAACTACAGTCACCACTGCACCCTATAGTTTCTCCTTTCTCTTGCTTGTCTTCGGTCGAATGACTGGGAGGTGGCAGTTAGGGGAGGAGCTATATAGACAGCTCTGCTATGGGTGATCCTCTTGCAGCTTCCTGTTGGGAAGGAGAATATCCCACAAGTAATGGATGAATCCGTGGACTGGATACACCACAAGAGAAATAAATTTATCAGGTAAGCATAAATTTAGTTTTTTTATTTTGTAACACTCATAGTACAGTGACTGTTTTATTTTTATGGAGCAGTTTGGCTTACAGCCTTGTTTTACTGTAACCTGTGTGTCTCATTTAGTATATAGTCTCCCAGAGGGGATGTGAGCATCAGGCCCAGGATAAACTCCTGGGAGCGGCTGATTGGTGATCACTTACTGTCTCCTTTGTCTTCCCCACTCATTCTGTCTGCCTCTTTCTACCTGCAGTATGGTTTATGTGGTGTGCATTGTACACCCTTGATGCCCATGCAGTGTTTATTATTCTATCAGTTAAATAGGAGGCAGACAGCAGCAACAACATGCAGCATTGCTTTGCCCACTGTTGCTGAATACTTTTTATATTGTCTTCTGCTCAACTATTTACAGTGGGCTCCACAAGCTTCATACAGCAGGTAGAGACATGCAGGCTAAATGAAGAGGGTACGGGAAGGAGCTTTAAGCTTCTTAAGCAATCACCCCATAAATGAGATGAAGACTACTGGTGTTTGGGTTCTTAGTCTCTCTTCCAGATATTAAATTCTACAGTGTGCACATGTATAGCAAACCAATGCATGCCATGCTTTCATTTAGCAGTTTTTGAGCTGTAATTTAGTAAATGTGATAGGCTGCACACAGTGTGTTGAAATTAACTGGGCTGTGTTTCGTATAGTGGTAGTCCAGGGCTCACAAACCCTTGCACTAGGACCAATTTAGAAGGCTTTGCAAGTGCTCTTGTGCATAGTTTTCTAAAGCCCTGATCTTTAGTGCCTCCAGTTTGTGATTAATAATTCTGTAATATTTCTAAAACAATTTGTTTGCTCTATGTTTTATTTATGCATAGTCCTCTTTTAAGGCTGAGGGAAATTAATTAGGGCAAGAGGAAAGACAATTCCAAAGGATCCCTTGGGTGATCTTGTGGGAATTTGAGGTGAACCAGTCAATGCTAAACAAGTAATATTTCTCAAACGTAGTGTGTCCAGAAAACTCTGCAATATCTAAAGCAGGGGAAATGTTCAGTTTATGTATGTTGTGGCTTGCATTACTATTTTCAAATTAATTCCATCATATCTGTTCTGATAAAAATCAGAAAGGCCTAGAGACCCTATGGCCCGTTGTTTTAAATCCCAGAATTCCCTTTTTAAAATAAAGCCTCTATATACATTTTAATATCCAGGTCATCACTGTGGTAATATGGGAGCCCCTGTGTGCAGATCAAAGTTGCATAAATATACAGAAAGGCCCTTATTCATATGAGGATAACTCCTTCCATTTGACTATAGAGTTTGGGGGGGGGCACTCATACTATTGTTTGCAACCTTATTTATTACAATTTTAATAAATATATACTTTCTCTTGTTAAGTGTATCCAGTCCACGGATCATCCATTACTTGTGGGATATTCTCCTTCCCAACAGGAAGTTGCAAGAGGATCACCCACAGCAGAGCTGCTATATAGCTCCTCCCCTCACTGCCATATCCAGTCATTCTCTTGCAACTCTCAACAAAGATGGACGTAGTAAGAGGAGAGTGGTGTATTATAGTTAGTTTTTTAACTTCAATCAAAAGTTTGTTATTTTTAAATGGTACCGGAGAACTGTTTCATCGCAGGCAGCATTAGAAGAAGAATCTGCCTGTGATTTCTATGATCTTAGCAGAAGTAACTAAGATCCACTGCCGTTCTCACATATTCTGAGGAGTGAGGTAACTTCAGAGGGGGAATGGCGTGTGGGTTTTCCTGCAATAAGGTATGTGCAGTTAATATATTTCTAGGGATGGAATTTGCTAGAAAAAAGCTGCTGATACCGGATTAATGTAAGTTAAGCCTTGAATGCAGTGATAGCGACTGGTATCAGGCTTATTAACAGAGATACATACTCTTATAAAAGTGTAATATAAAACGTTTGCTGGCATGTTAATCGATTTTATATATGTTTGGTGACAAAACTTATTGGGGCCTAGTTTTTTTTCCACATGGCTGGCTTGATTTTTGCCTAGAAACAGTTTCCTGAAGCTTTCCACTGTTGCAATATGAGTGGGAAGGGCCTATTTTAGTGCTTTTCTGTGAAGATAAAAATACTGACAGAGACATTCAGCTTCCCTCTGCATGATACAGGACATCTCTGAAGGGCTCAAAAGGCTTCAAAGTCGTGTTTGAGGAGGGTAACAATCACAGTAGACTGTGGCAGTTGTTGTGACTGTGTTTAAAAAACGTTTTTGTCATTTATTATTCTGTTTTTGTTATTAAGGGGTTAATCATACATTTGCAAGTGGGTACAATGCTCTGTTGACTTGTTACATACACTGTAAAAATTTTGTTAGTGTAACTGCCTTTTTTCACTGTTATTTCAAATTTTGTCAAAATGTGTTTCTCTTAAAGGCACAGTAACGTTTTTTATATTGCTTGTTAACTTGCTTTAAAGTGTTTTCCAAGCTTGCTAGTCTCATTGCTAGTCTGTACAAACATGTCTGAAACAGAGGATACTTGTTCATTATGTTTAAAAGCCATGGTGGAGCCCCATAGGAGAATGTGTACTAAATGTATTGATTTCACCTTAAACAGTAAAGATCAGTCTTTATCTTTAAAAGAATTGTCACCAGAGAGGTCTGTCGAGGGGGAAGTTATGCCGACTAACTCTCCCCACGTGTCGGACCCTTCGCCTCCCGCTCAAGGGACGCACGCTAATATGGCGCCAAGTACATCAGGGACGCCCATAGCGATTACTTTGCAGGACATGGCTGAAATCATGAATAATACCCTGTCAGAGGTATTATCCAGATTGCCTGAATTGAGAGGCAAGCGCGATAGCTCTGGGGTTAGACAAGATACAGAGCGCCCAGATGCTGTAAGAGCCATGTCTGATACTGCGTCACAATATGCAGAACCTGAGGACAGAGAGCTTCAGTCTGTGGGTGATGTCTCTGAATCGGGGAGACCTGATTCAGAGATTTCTAATTTTTAATTTAAGCTTGAGAACCTCCGTGTATTGCTTGGGGAGGTATTAGCTGCTCTGAATGACTGTGACACAATTGCAGTGCCAGAGAAATTGTGTAGGCTGGATAAATACTATGCAGTGCCGGTGAGTACTGATGTTTTTCCAATACCTAAAAGGCTTACAGAAATTATTAGTAAGGAGTGGGATAGGCCCGGTGTGCCCTTTTCCCCACCTCCTATATTTAGAAAAATGTTTCCAATAGATGCCACTACACGGGACTTATGGCAGACTGTCCCTAAGGTGGAGGGAGCAGTTTCTACTTTAGCAAAGCGTACCACTATCCCGGTTGAGGACAGTTGTGCTTTTTCAGATCCAATGGATAAAAAATTAGAGGATTACCTTAAGAAAATGTTTATTCAACAAGGTTTTATTTTACAGCCCCTTGCATGCATTGCGCCTGTCACTGCTGCGGCGGCATTCTGGTTTGAGGCCCTGGAATAGGCCATCCATACAGCTCCATTGACTGAAATTGTTGACAAGCTTAGAACTCTTAAGCTAGCTAACTCATTTGTTTCTGATGACATTGTTCATTTGACTAAACTAACGGCTAAGAATTCTGGATTCGCCATCCAGGCGCGTAGGGCGCTATGGCTCAAATCCTGGTCAGCTGATGTGACTTCAAAGTCTAAATTACTCAACATTCCTTTCAAGGGGCAGACCTTATTCGGGCCTGGTTTGAAAGAAATTATTGCTGACATTACTGGAGGTAAGGGTCATACCCTTCCTCAGGACAGGGCCAAATCAAAGGCCAAACAGTCTAATTTTCGTGCCTTTCGAAATTTCAAGGCAGGTGCAGCATCAACTTCCTCTGCTTCAAAACAAGAGGGAACTTTTGCTCAATCCAAGCAGGCCTGGAAACCTAACCAGTCCTGGAACAAGGGCAAGCAGGCCAGAAAGCCTGCTGCTGCCTCTAAGACAGCATGAAGGAGCGGCCCCCTATCCGACAACGGATCTAGTAGGGGGCAGACTCTCTCTCTTCGCCCAGGCGTGGGCAAGAGATGTTCAGGATCCCTGGGCGTTGGAGATCATATCTCAGGGATATCTTCTGGACTTCAAAGCTTCTCCTCCACAAGGGAGATTTCACCTTTCAAGATTATCTGCAAACCAGATAAAGAAAGAGGCATTCCTAAGCTGCGTACAAGATCTCCTTGTAATGGGAGTGATCCATCCAGTTCCGCGGACGGAACCAGGGTAGGGGTTTTATTCAAATCTGTTTGTGGTTCCCAAAAAAGAGGGAACCTTCAGACCAATTTTGGATTTAAAGATCCTAAACAAATTCCTCAGAGTTCAGTCATTCAAGATGGAAACTATTCGAACCATTTTACCCATGATCCAAGAGGGTCAGTACATGACCACAGTGGACTTAAAGGATGCCTACCTTCACATTCCAATTCACAAGAATCATCATCAGTTCCTGAGGTTTGCCTTTCTAGACAGGCATTACCAATTTATAGCTCTTCCATTCGGGTTGGCTACAGCCCCAAGAATTTTACAAAGGTTCTGGGCTCACTTCTGGCGGTCCTAAGACCGCGAGGCATAGCGGTGGCTTCTTACCTGGACGATATCCTGATACAGGCGTCAAGCTTTCAAATTGCCAAATCTCATACAGAGATAGTTCTGGCATTCCTGAGGTCGCATGGGTGGAAAGTGAACGAAGAAAAGAGTTCTCTATCTCCTCTCACAAGGGTTTCCTTCCTAGGGACTCTTATAGATTCTGTAGAAATGAAAATTTACCTGACGGAGTCCAACTTATCAAAACTTCTAAATGCTTGCCGTGTTCTTCACTCCATTCCGCGCCCCACGGTGGCTCAGTGCATGGAAGTAATCGGCTTAATGGTAGCGGCGATGGACATAGTGCCATTCGCGCTCCTGCATCTCAGACCGCTGCAATTATGCATGCTCAGTCAGTGGAATGGGGATTACACAGATTTGTCCCCTCTACTAAATCTGGATCAGGAAACCAGAGATTCTCTTCTCTGGTGGTTATCTCGGGCCCATCTGTCCAAGGGTATGACCTTTCGCAGACCAGATTGGACAATTGTAACAACAGATGCCAGCCTTCTAGGTTGGGGTGCAGTCTGGAACTCCCTGAAGGCTCAGGGTTCATGGACTCAGGAGGAGAAACTCCTCCCAATAAATATTCTGGAGTTAAGAGCAATATTCAATGCTCTTCTGGCTTGGCCTCAGCTAGCAACACTGAGGTTCATCAGATTTCAGTTGGACAACATCACGACTGTGGCTTACATCAACCATCAAGGGGGAACCAGGAGTTCCCTAGCGATGTCAGAAGTCTCCAAGATAATTTGCTGGGCAGAGACTCACTCTTGCCACCTGTCAGCGATCCATATCCAAGGTGTAGAGAACTGGGAGGCGGATTTTCTTAGTCGTCAGACTTTTCATCCGGGGGAATGGGAACTCCATCCGGAGGTGTTTGCTCAATTGGTTCTCCGTTGGGGCAAACCAGAATTGGATCTCATGGCGTCTCGCCAGAACGCCAAGCTTCCTTGTTACGGATCCAGGTCCAGGGACCCAGAAGCGGCACTGATAGATGCTCTAGCAGCGCCTTGGTTCTTCAACCTGGCTTATGTGTTTCCACCGTTTCCTCTGTTCCCTCGTCTGATTGCCAAAATCAAACAGGAAAGAGCATCAGTGATATTGATAGCGCCTGCGTGGCCACGCATGACCTGGTATGCAGACCTAGTGGACATGTCATCCTTTCCACCATGGACTCTGCCTCTGAGACAAGACCTTCTAATACACGGTCCTTTCAATCATCCAAATCTACTTTCTCTGAGACTGCATGGAGATTGAACGCTTGATCCTATCAAAGCGTGGCTTCTCCGAGTCAGTAATTGATACCTTAATACAGGCACGAAAGCCTGTCACCAGGAAAATTTACCACAAGATATGGCGTAAATATCTTCATTGGTGTGAATCCAAGAATTACTCATGGAGTAGGGTTAGGATTCCTAGGATATTGTCCTTCCTCCAAGAGGGTTTGGACAAAGGATTATCAGCTAGTTCTTTAAAGGGACAGATTTCTGCTCTGTCTATTCTTTTACACAAGCGTCTGGCAGAAGTTCCAGACGTTCAGGCATTTTGTCAGGCTTTAGTTAGAATTAAGCCTGTGTTTAAACCTGTTGCTCCTCCATGGAGCTTAAACTTGGTTCTTAAAGTTCTTCAAGGGGTTCCGTTTGAACCCCTTCATTCTATTGATATCAAACTTCTTTCATGGAAAGTTCTTTTTCTGATGGCTATTTCCTTGGCTCGAAGAGTCTCGGAGTTATCTGCCTTACATTGTGATTCTCCTTATCTGATCTTTCATTCAGATAAAGTTGTTCTGCGTACAAAACCTGAGTTTTTACCTAAGGTGGTTTCTAACAAGAATATCAATCAAGAGATTGTTGTTCCATCATTATGTCCTAATCCTTCTTCAAAGAAGGAACGTCTTTTGCATAATCTAGACGTAGTCCGTGCCTTAAAGTTTTACTTACAGGCTACTAAAGATTTTCGCCAAACATCTAACCTGTTTGTTGTTTACTCTGGACAACCTCTCTTTCTTTTTGGCTTCGGAGTATAATCCGTTTAGCCTATGAGACTGCTGGACAGCAGCCTCCTGAAAGGATTACAGCTCATTCTACTAGAGCTGTGGCTTCCACCTGGGCCTTTAAAAATGAGGCCTCTGTTGAACAGATTTGCAAGGCTGCAACTTGGTCTTCGCTTCATACTTTTTCCAATTTTTACAAATTTGATACTTTTGCTTCTTCGGAGGCTGTTTTTGGGAGAAAGGTTCTACAGACAGTGGTTCCTTCCGTTTAAGTTCCTGCCTTGTCCCTCCCATCATCCGTGTACTTTAGCTTTGGTATTGGTATCCCACAAGTAATGGATGATCCGTGGACTGGATACACTTAACAAGAGAAAACTTAATTTATGCTTACCTGATAAATTTATTTCTCTTGTAGTGTATCCAGTCCACGGCCCGCCCTGTCCTTTTCAAGCAGGTCTAAATTTTAATTAAACTACAGTCACCACTGCACCCTATGGTTTCTCCTTTTCTCGGCTTGTTTCGGTCGAATGACTGGATATGGCAGTGAGGGGAGGAGCTATATAGCAGCTCTGCTGTGGGTGATCCTCTTGCAACTTCCTGTTGGGAAGGAGAATATCCCACAAGTAATGGATGATCTGTGGACTGGATACACTACAAGAGAAATACATTTATCAGGTAAGCATAAATTGTTTTTTTTTTTTTTTATTACACATTTTGTTGTACAGTTCTTACACATTGTGATATATTTCTAAAATAACATTATAGTTTAAATCTGCTGTAAAAAACAATATATAATATGTGTGAGTTTCTCACTTAAAAATGGCCTACAGGGGGGGTATTAATTGTCACCAGTATGTAAAAACAAAACAGCTCAGCACAGGAGTGGAAATGGCTCAGCAGTTAAGGGGTTAAATTGCCAGTGTCTATTTTACTATGTTAATATTTATGTATTTTCCTAGACTTTATTCGATTATGTCATGAACCGGCTACTCTAAGCGAGTCTGTGATGTAGTTTTGTAAGTGCAAGTGTTAAAATTAAATAATTTTCTGTTTGCACTAGACCTATTAATAATTATTAAAAATCCCTTTTTAATGGCACCCACACTAATTCGCAGGACACTTTTAGTACAGGAAGTCCTCGGTAGCCCCAACTTAGGGCTAGATTACAAGTGGAGCAGTAGTTTGCGCTCCCGCATTAACTCCGCTAGAAGCTGTTTGCGAGCATCAGGTAGCAGGCGTATTACAAGTTGAAAGTAAACATTTTTCACGTGAACGCTAACCCGACTAGTGCAAAAGACTGAACTTCAAATATAGCGACCAAGTTAACATATTCTCCCATAAACTTCAATGGAGCGTGTGGGAAAAAAAAGCAAAAAAACTAACACCCAACAAGTCACACAAACCCAGTTACATTTTCTCAAGTGCGCTAACCCTACATGAAATATTAATATTTCACATTCCAATGTTATATATATATATATATATATATATATATATATATATATATATATATATATATATATATTAAAATATAGGAGTAGATCTGCGCTTAGGAATGTATAGCTGGGGGATAGGTGATGTACCTGGATACAAATATACTCTATTTAAATATTGCTAAATGTGTAAATACAATATATTATATATTATATAGATACAATATATAGATGCAGTATATAAGTTTTAACAGCTTATCAATATGTACACAGATAAGTCTGTGAATAGTATCACTAGGATACAGACCTAGTCCAGCACATGAGTTATTGAAAATAGTAGGCTGTCCACAGCAAGGTCAGATTGTAACAGCTCGTGTGACAGTTCCCAAGTGCCTTTTTTCTCTCTGCTGCTTCGTCCGGTGATGAGTGTCCTCTTAAAAAAGTGGATCCTCCCCAAGGGTTTTCTGAAAGAGTGAGGTTTGGACAAGCGCACAAGAAAGCACACCTAGTAAAGCCCGTTTACAAAAAAGAATTCACAGCACAAGTATAATTAACCACTCACGTGATTTAACCTCATCCAGTATGAGGTATAGATAAGACACTTGTGTTATAGTTGGTATCTCCTTCCGCTCTCCTTATATCAGCTCCCCACTGTGGTCCCTCTGTTCCTTTCCAGCTGATCAACAGACTGTATGTCTCCAAACGTGAGGACAAATGGACTTGAAGGGTTAATCCACAGGGGTGTATAAGGTGTATAAGGGCAGTAATTGATCAAACTACGTGTTAGTATATAATAGAAGTATTGTATATAATAGAAGATTGGTGCCGCCTCCGCCATATTAGTTGCTGGCAAATGCCCTTCCCTGCCGTTTACACATTTTTCTTTTTATGGGCAGGATATTCGTTACTTATTTGTAAAACTATTTCTTTTGCAAGATGTACCGAGTCCATGGTTTCATCCTTGTGGGATATTATCCTTCCTAACAGGAAGTGGCAAAGAGAGCACCCACAGCAGAGCTGTCTATATAGCTCCCCCCTTAACTCCACCCTCCAGTCATTCTCTTTGCTGGCTCTAAGCAGGAAGGTAAAGTGAAAGAGGTGATAAACTGTTAGTTTTTATTTTTCTTCATTCCATTCCTCGGCCGTCAGTGGCTCAGTGTATGGAGGTAATCGGTTTAATGGTAGCGGCACTGGACATAGTTCCGTTTGCTCGCTTGCATCTCAGACTACTGCAACTTTGCATGCTCAAACAGTGGAATGGGGATTATGCAGATTTATCTCCTCGGATAAATCGGAACCAAGAGACCAGAGACTCTCTTCTTTGGTGGTTGTCACATGATCATCTGTCCAAGGGAATGTGGTCATAGTGATGACGGATACCAGCCTGTTGGGCTGGGGTGCAGTCTGAAATTCCCTGAAAGCACAGGTATTGTTGACTCAGGAGGAGGCTCTCCTCCTGATAAATATTCTAGAAATATTCAAGGCACTTCAGGCGTGGCCTCAGCTGGCGTCGGCCAGATTCCTAAGATTCCAGTTGGACAATATCACGACTGTAGCATATATCAATCATCAAGGGGGAACAAGGAGTTCTCTAGCGATGAGAGGTTTCCAAAATAATTCAATGGGCAGAGACTCAGGAGTGGAGAACTGGGAAGCGGATTTTCTAAGTTTTCAGACTTTTCATTCATTCAATTGATTCAGCAATGGGGCACACCAGAATTGGATGTGATGGCGTCTCGTCAGAATGCCAAACTTCCTTGATACGGGTCCAGGTCAAGGGATCTTCAGGCAGTACTGATAGCTGCTCTAGCAGTGCCCTGGTCGTTCAACCTGGCTTATGTGTTTCCACCATTTCCTCTCCTTCCTCGTTTGATTGCCAGAATCAAACAGGAGAGAGATTCTGTGATTTTCATAGCACCTGCGTGGCCACGCAGGACTTGGTATGCAGACCTGATGGACATGTCATCTCTTCCACCATGGACTCTGCCACTGAGATAGGACCTTCTGATTCAAGGTCCATTCCACCATCAAAATCTAGTTTCTCTGCGACTAACTGCTTGGAGATTGAACGCTTGATCTTTTCCAAGCGGGGGTTCTCTGAGTCGGTCATAGATACCTTGATTCAGGCTCAAAAGCCTGTCACTAGGAAAATTTATCATAAGATATGGCGTAAATATCTTTATTGGTGCAAATCCAAAGGCTATTCATGGAGTAAGATCAGGATTCCTAGGATTTTGTCCTTTCTCCAGGAAGGATTGGAGAAGGGATTGTCAGCTAGTTCCTTAAAAGGACAGATATCTGCTTTGTCTATTCTATTGCACAAGCGTTTGGCAGATGTCCAAGACGTTCAGGCGTTCTGTCAGGCTTTAGTTAGAATCAAGCCTGTGTTTAAACCTGTGGCTCCGCCATGGAGATATTAAGCTTCTATCTTGGAAAGTTCGGTTTCTAGTTGCTATCTCTTCAGCTCGAAGAGTTTCTGAACTATCTGCATTACAATGCGACTCGCCTTATCTTGTTTTCCATGCTGATAAGGTGGTTTTGCGTACCAAACCTGGGTTCCTCCCTAAGGTTGTTTCTAACAGGAATATCAATCAGGAAATTGTTGTTCCTTCTCTGTGTCCTAATCCTTCTTCTAAGAAGGAACGTCTGTTGCACAACTTGGATGTGGTTCATGCTTTGAAGTTTTATTTGCAGGCAACCAAAGATTTTCGTCAAACATCTTCTTTGTTTGTTGTCTATTCTGGAAAGCGTAGGAGTCAAAAGGCTACGGCTACCTCTCTTTCCTTTTGGCTGAAAAGCATCATCCTTTTGGCTTTTGAGACTGCTGGACAGCAGCCTCCTGAAAGAATTACAGCTCACTCTACTAGAGCGGTGGCTTCCACATGGGCTTTTAAAAATGATGCTTCTGTTGAACAAATTTGTAAGGCTGCGACTTGGTCTTCGCTTCATACCTTTTCCAAATTTTACAAATTTGATACTTTTGCTTCTTCTGAGGCTATTTTTGGGAGAAAGGTTTTGCAAGCATTGTTGCCTTTCGTTTAGGTTCCTGTCTTGTCCCTCCCTTCATCCGTGTCCTAAAGCTTTGGTATTGGTATCCCACAAGTAAGGATGAAACCGTGGACTCGGTACATCTTGCAAAAGAAAACAAAATTTATGCTTACCTGATAAATTTCTTTCCTTTGCGATGTACGGAGTCCACAGCCCGCCCTGTCTATTTAAGACAGATAGTATTTTTTATTGAAAACTTCAGTCACCTCTGCACCTTATAGTTTCTCCTTTTTCTTCCTTGGCCTTCGGTCGAATGACTGAGGGGTGGAGTTAAGGGGGGAGCTATATAGACAGCTCTGCTGTGGGTGCTCTCTTTGCCACTTCCTGTTAGGAAGGATAATATCCCACAAGTAAGGATGAAACCGTGGACTCGGTACATCGCAAAAGAAAGAAATTTATCAGGTAAGCATAAATTTTGTTTTCTCAATGATTATTTGTAAGCAGCTTTTTACAATGATGGATCATAACATTCTCCATTTAAAAGTACATTTTCTTACAAGTGTCAATGTATAAATATACAACAACATTTCTAAAATCGTTCCTATTTACAACATTTAAAGAATTTTATATCTAAAAAAATGTCTCTATTATCTGATAAATCATATATTACATCTTTATATATATATAGTAATATATCTAAAAACAGGAGCATAAGAGAAGGGAAGTTTTAAAATAAATAAATTTTAAACCGTTCTTTATCTATGTATTTAATTGTTGATTAAACACTTTTAAAAGGACAAAAAAATTTAAGAGTTTGTGATTGGTGGTGGCAAAGTGTTGTTTTTCGTATCTGATACTTTAACACTATTCAGGACAGACTAATAAATAAATAGATTAATAGAAACACTAACATCTCAATTATAGATGACTAGATAATAAGACATTCATATATATTTTTTAAAATCTACAAACTTATTTCCAAAGAATACAGGTATTAGAGGAATGCTGCAAAGTCTATGGGGCATATGTATCAAGCTCCGAATGGAGCTTGATGCCCCGTGTTTCTGGCGAGCCTGCAGGCTCGCCAGAAACAGCAGTTATGAAGCAGCGGTCACAAAGACCGCTGCTCCATAACCTGTCTGTCTGCTCTGAGCAGGCGGACAGACATCGCCACAATACAACCCGATCGAGCACGATCGGGTTGATTGACACCCCCCTGCTGGTGGCCTATTGGCCGCAGGTCTGCAGGGGGCGGCGTTGCACCAGCAGCTCTTGTGAGCTGCTGGTGCAATGCTGAATACGGCGAGCGTATTGCTCGCCGTATTCAGCGAGGTCTGGCGGACATGATCCGCAGTGTCGGATCAGGTCCGCCAGACCTTGATACATATGCCCCTATATCTTTATTTAAACCATTTGGCTCTAAGGTGTTTAACGTATAAATCCAAAAGGTTTCCATTTTCCTGAGTTCTAGCAGTCTACTCCCCCCTCGATTCCCTGTATTAACCTGTTCTATTGCTTTTATATAGAATTCATTTTTGTTTTTATTATGCACCCGACAGAAGTGTTGGATTAGTGGTGTTTTTAGAGTACCTGCCTCAATATTTTTAATGTGCTCCAAACTCCTAGTTTTTAGGTTTCTTTTGGTGCGCCCTATATACCTTAATGGGTTTCTACAGGTGCACTCCAGCATGTACACAACATAATCCGATTTGCAACTAAGCAGTTTTTCAATTGGAAATTTTTCAGATTCCTCTGTTTTAATTGCAAATTTATTATATTGTTTGGAATTATGCGTGTGCTCGCAGCAGACGCAATTTTTTCTAAAACATTTATGAAATCTCTTTAGTGCCATTGTTGTCATTTTATTTCTTTGAACTATGTTGTTCTTTTTATTTCCATTTCTAATAACACTAGGGGCTGGAACAGACTTCAAGTTTTGGTTCTTTTTATAGATCACATCCGGAGTACTTCCAATCGCCTCTTTTAATAGTGGATCTTTCTGTAATACCCCCCAGTGTTTCTTTAAGATATTTTTGATTTTCCGGTGTCCCTCATTGAAAGTTGTAATAAATTTTACTTTGCTTTTAGTAGTTCTTCTGTCAGTTTTAGTGTTTGCGTGATGTACTAGAGAATGTCTATCTAGTGTCTTAGCTCTTTCATATGCTCTTTTTACAACTCTGTCTGGATACTTTTTTTCTTTAAATTTTTGTTGTAAGATATCAGCCTCCTTTTCAAAGTTCTCCAATTCTGTGCAATTCCTCCTTAATCGCTGGAATTGTCCATACGGTATGTTCTCTATCCACTTTGGATGGTGAGCACTTCTGGCATCCAGATAGCCATTTGTATTGGTCTGTTTTCTAAACAGAGTGCTCAAAATTTTACCATCCAAAGTGGACAGATTAACATCTAGGAAGTCAATATGCGTATCTTTTATTGTCTCTGTAAATTTCAAATTCATATTGTTGTTATTCAGATTATCCACAAAGCTTTTCCATTCATTTTCCTCTCCTTCCCAAATTATCAGAATGTCATCTATAAATCTGCGCCAAAATTTTATTTGGCCATGTTCGTATCTAGTTCCCTCATAAATCATGTCATCTTCAAAAGCTCCCATGTAGAGGTTAGCAAAGTTTGGCGCAAATTTAGTGCCCATCGCCGTGCCAGTTTTCTGTATATAGAAGTTGTCTTCAAATTGGAAGTAATTTTTCTCTAAAACAAACCTTATTGAGTCTAGAATGAACTTCTTTTGATTATCTACCATCTTCGGTCAGTTCTATAGTATGTTTAATAGCCTGTATACCTTGTTTGTGGGGAATGGATGTATATAGAGCCGTTACGTCTAAGGTGGCCCACTTGTAGGTGGCTTTCCATTCAAAATCTTCTATAATTTGTAACAAGTGTGGGGTATCTCTGAGATATGATCTCAGTTCTGATACCATTGGCTTCAAAAACACATCTACATACTCCGAAAGTCTTGATGTGAGGGAATCTATTCCCAAGATTATTGGTCTGCCTGGTGATTTATCTAGGCTTTTATGGATTTTATGCAGAATTGTTATAAAACAAATAATTGAATAACAATAATTATAAATATGATGAATGTAAATAAGTTTCAAATGTAAAGTCTTGTTGAACCTTGTAAAAGTACAAACAAAATTATCTTGGAAAAGTTGATAAGCTTAAGCAACCGATTATGCAAGTAATATATTTCACCTGGCTGGAAAACAAAAGTTAAAGGTAACAGGAGGATTTACGAAAACAAATAAAAATTACTATTCCGATGACATCACAAAAAAGGTTTGCCAGAAGAAGCCCTTAGCCACAGAGGGTGAAACGCGACTGTGAGGAGTATCCTATAGCACAGATGATGATACTGTCCAAACATGGATGACAATTGGCAAGTACTAAACGGAACCGCTACACAAGGCGGAGGTACCGGGAAGCAACAAATATACCCCATGCTTGGTGTGTACAGCGACTTTGAGAAGTCATTAATAACCTACAGCTTGTTGGTGATTCGCGAGGTGAAGGGGAGGAGGATATCAAACCCACTGAGTGAGTAATTCTGAGTAGCACCGCACAGTGAAAAGTTTAAGCAATTTCTGTTTTGCTTTGTTATAAGATCTACTCTCTGAAACCAACTTAAGCTGTTATAAAAAGGAACTATAATTTCCAGGGAAATTGTTGCTTTCAGCCGTATAATGATCTAAACAAAGGGATCGCAAAGTTGGGAACTTTTAAATTGTATCGAATTAAGGCCTCTTGAAAGTGAAAATGGCTACAATCATATAAATCAGCAATTCTGGGGGTCCCCAGTTCCTAAATGGGACTAATCATGTTGGGACTCTAATTAAGAACCATTGTTATATGGTAAATAATTTTCACGTGCAAATATATATATATATATATATATATACCGTGTATATATATATATATATATATATAGGATATCCTTTGGTTTATTTTACTGCCTTATAAATATATCAGCAGGATTTTTGGCAAATAAACACTTATATTAGAAGCACATTTTAGTATAATATTGCTTTTTTTTTTAGGAATTTAAAAATCTGTCATTCTATAGCTAATCCTTAACCTTAAAGGTTGTGTAATAGTTATTTAGCAGGAATTGTCCTAGTGCTGGGCAAGGTTGGCTTTCATCTTTTTTTCTTGTTTCTCACACTATATCTCTTTCTTTATTAATTCTTATCTTTACAAGTGTATGTATATATATATATATAAGTATCAACAAGTAGGGACTGCACTCACTGGATTCAGTTCAAATAATACCTTATTTATTCAATGAAATTTTGACTGAGCACCCTGGTTGCTGACTATCTTTGAATTGCGAATGCAGATACACAGTGGAAATATATATATAAATATAAATATATATATATATATATATATATATATATATATATATATATATATATATATATATATATATATATATATATATATATATATATATATACAAAACCAAAAAGGGTACAGGACAAATGGCTACTATAAATGTGTCTTTTTCCAAAAACAATTTTATCAAACTTTAGAAAACATTAATGTTATGCTAGATTATAATTTTAATGTGGTGCAGACCCTATAAAAATTATTCTTCAACAAACTACAAGAGGAGAACAAGGACCATCAAAAATTTCTTAAGGCCCTGTATAGATAGGGAATCAAGCACTCTTGTTTTTATAAAAAAATAGCTCAAAAGTGTAGCTAAATTAAACAATTGGAATGAATCTCTGACCAGTACAATCACTGAGAACAAAAAATTATTTATTAATAGTACAGAAAGAAGTAAATCCTAACTGTCTAAACATAGCAATAGGCCAGTTGTGTGCTGGCCTTGGGTATATGTTAGCAACACAAAGTAAAGTATGTTGAACAAACAATATAGTACATGTGGCCAATTAAAACCCTGAAGATGTGCACATCATAATCATAATTTTGGCAAAAATACAATACAAAGACATCTAGTACACTGCTACACCCAAGCTGTACACGGTACCCAAGTCAATACAAGGGATAATTACCGGACAGGTAAACTTTTAGGGATCTAAGTAGTGATAGGTGCTTTGTAAAGATTTCAGGAACAACAATAATGGCAGTATAGCAACAATTACAAAGAATTACATACAAGTATGAAGAATAGCTATTGCAATGGTTATTAGCAATAAGATAGATAGTGGAACATAGTAATACATCCTCCATAATGAATTGCCTCAGTACAGCAGTTACATAGAGACACAGCAGTTTACATAGAGATGCCTGCATATATTGAGATAAAATTCTCACAAGAGTACAAGAGTGTCATATATTTCTTTTATTGAGAACTTCACACATCACGACAACCGATACAGCAATTTAAGTTTTACAATCAAATAAACAAGACAGTCTGAAGAACATAGCTTAACCATTATCTACACATCACCAAAAAACCATCAGCTATGCCTCCGCTTTGCAAACAAGAACAAAAATAGTTAAAAAGAAAATTGAGTAATTAATAGAATTACCTCCATTATAGGTACTCGCTTGGCAAACTATGCGGAGGGGGGGTGGGTTGGCGGGGGGAAAGGGGAAGGGGAAAAAAAAAAAAGAGAATGTACCACCACCGAGAAAATCAAAGTAGAGCTACAACCTGCCTAGATGATATACTGTCGCCGGCCCTTACTAAATGTCTTAAAGCCAGTGTACCGGAAGAACTTTACCAGCAACCAACATCATAAAATTAATATTCTTCTTCAGGGGAGAGACAAATTGAATCTGATCCTGTTGGGGCCAAGATAGAATTACCCTTTTCCACTTATCAAAGAAGAGCCGCACAATCTTTTCTGACCCCCCAGATAGGTATTGCCTTTCTGAAGTCATTTGTACCTTCATCATGTTAGTGAACTCGCTGATCGTTGGGGCCTCATGAGCGCCCCATTTGAAAAATATCATATGCCGGGCTGCCAAGACAACTATATTGATTAATTGTCCCTCGCCTCTATATCTTCCATATTCTTTTAGAAGAAAAATATCTCTGACTTGCAAAACGCACTTCTCTTGCAAGAACCTATTCACCCAGAATTGTATTCTACTCCAAAACTGTTGAATTTTAGGGCAATCCCATATACAATGTAGCAGATCCGCTTCTATTTTTTGACATTTAAAGCATTTCCCCTTATCTCCGTTCGTTGCCCATTTGCTCATCCTCTTTGGGGTTAAATAAAAATTGTTTAGAAGTTTAACCTGCTATTCTTTCCAACTTATCACTCTAGTAGCTGTATCTGCTAGTTTGATACTGCGTTCAATATCTTCGGATTGCACTGGGTTAATATACTTAATAAGAAACATTCTCTTTTTGTTAATATGTTCTTTCCCTGATATCATTAATAGGAGTTTATACCAATATGATATTGATCTTTTCCCACCCGCATATAATTTCACTCCTGAATCAATTCCTGGATCCCATACAATTCTGTGTGTTTGCAGAGCTTTCAAAAGATAGCTCCTAGCTTGTAAGTAAGCAAAGAATGTATTTCTAGGTAACTGAAACTGTTCAGCCAATGTTGTAAATGTTTGTATCCCTTGCCCTTCACCCTGGACTAACTGAGAGAAATAACGTAACCCTCTCTGGGCCCAGATTTTGAAGGCCGAGTTGTCATTAATCCCTGGTATAAAATCTGGGGTACCACTAAACGGCAAATATTTGGACATGTGAAAATCTTGACCTACTAATCCGCAGAATTTCTGCCATGCCTGAACTACATTGGCAAAGGTTAGATGCGTACTGATATTACTGGGAAGTCTCCTAAATGGATGATGTAGTATTGCCTTAAGATCAAAGGGTTTTACCAGCTTTGATTCTAGAACAAAATAGGTCACATTGTTCGCTTCCGTTACCCAGTCTATACCAAATTTTATGAGGGCTATAATATTATATTTAACAATGTCCTGCGAATCTTTTGCTTTGGGCTAGTTTTTCAATAGCTATACGGCTTTTCTTCTTGTTCCACATAAACTGAGCACACGCTCTATTGTACCTAGCAACATCTCTTTTATTTATCAATAAAGGCATATTTTGCATTAGGAACAATAGCCGAGGAAAAATGATCGTTTTTATCAAAACAATTTTTGCGGAAAGCGATAAATATTGTATATTCCACTTTCCTAACCTTCCCTCTAAACTGTCAAAAAACTCAGAGTAGTTGAGATTATACCATTCTTTGGGATTATTACTTATTTTAATCCCTAGATAATTCAGCGATTTAACGACTTTGAGACCGTGTTGTGCCAAACTCATTCTTGTCTGGTGAATCCACATCAACTCTGACTTATCCTTATTTATTTTATATCCCGAAAAGGAAGTAAAGTTATTAATGATAGCCAAACATTTAGGAATACTTTCTTTGGTGTTTTGTAAGAATAACATAATATCATCCGCATACAATGAAGTAACAATACTATGTTCCCCGCAAACAATTCCCTTTAATTCTTGCCTGAGTTGGACCGCCAGTGGCTCAAGTGCCAAATCAAAGAGTAAGGGCGACAGTGGGCAGCCCTGTCTCGTGCCCCTTTGCAGAGTTATAAACCGAGATAATTCACCGTTTACCAGCAATTGGGAGCGTGGGTTAGTGTAAATTCTTTTGATCATCTGGAATAGGTTTCCTTCGAAGCCGAATTTCTGAAGAGATAAAAATAAATGATCCCAAATTATGGAATCAAACGCTTTCTCTGCGTCGATCGTAAGCATAGCTAAGTCAGGTTGTGGATTTTTATTAGGCGTCTGGACCATATTGAAATAATGATCCAGGATAACTAACACCCTGCGCATATTCCGTACCGGATTTCTCCCTGGAATAAATCCAGATTGATCACTATGTATCAATTTGCCGATCCCTTTCTTTAATCTAGCTCCGATAAAAGCCGTTAAGATTTTATAGTTTTGATTCAGGAGTGAAATTGGTCGGTAAGACCCCAGTTCTTCCGTTGCTTTCCCCTTCTTATGAATTAAAGTCACAGTTGAATCCGTAAAATAAGGTGATTTTAAATTACCCTGTACAAAGTAGCTATTATAAAGATCTGCTAATGTACCCGAGATATCATTCTTAAAGATTTTGTAGAACTCTGCCGGGAGCCCGTCAGGCCCTGCCGCTTTATTGGTTTTAATTCTGTCAATCATGTTTTTAATTTCGTCCTCCGTTATTGGGGAATTCATTTGATTTAATTCTTTTGTATCTATTGTTGGAACCTTGATCTTATGCCAAAAATTCGACATTCTTGTCTTATCACTATCCTTCCTTGAGTACAGTTCCTGATAATATCTAACAAAGGCCTCTCGAATCTCTGTCGGGTGGGTTATCGCTTTAGACCCTTCCTTGATAAGTGGGATTAGGTTACTTTTTTTCCTAAAATTAATTAGCTTGGCCAAATGTTTAGTGGCTATCCCCTGAAATCCTTGGCAGTATGCCCTTGTTCGCATATCCTCCCTTGCCCATTTTTCTCTTAAAAATGTCTCACGCTCTAATTTGGCTGCTTTATAGCCATTCCAGGAGGAGCTATTGGGGGTAGACACATACTTCCTATATGCATTTTTAAGTTGGTTTGCTAATTGTATCTCCCTGCCTGTTAACCTCCTCTTCCTTGTAACCATATAGTTTTTAACCTCACCTCGCATCACTGCTTTCCCTGCTTCCCACAGTATTTCTGGGCTGCTCACCTCCCGGCTATTTTGGCTAAGGTACACCCTCCATCTTTCTGATAAAAAATTCCGGAATTGTTCATCTAGAGACATAAATTTAGGAAAGCAGAACGAGTTACTACTTCTGCCTATAGTCGACAGATCTTCGAACGTCAGACTTATTGCGTGATCCGATATAATTATCTCCTCAATATGTGTCTTTATACTCAGGGTCAATAACCTTTCATCTATCAAAAACATATCTATACGTGAAAAATTGTTAAATGATCTGGATTCGCACGAAAAAGCGCGCTCATCCGGGTGCTGCACACGCCAAATATCTCTTAATTTAAGTACCTTTGCGAAATCTTGTAAAAGCTTTGCCTCTCTATTGTGTTTCCTAAAAGCCCCTGATCTTAGTCTATCGATTTCAGGGCACATCGTCGCGTTAAAGTCACCGGCCACCACTAAATTTTGTCCTAGATGATTTGCCACTTTGTTTCTTATCTTATCCCAAACTTCTGGCTCAGTTTCATTTGGGCCGTATATATTACAGAAAGTCCACAATCTCTTATTAATTTCAGCTTGTACAATTATATATCTCCCATTTGGGTCTAGCATTTGGTTCTTTATCACGTATGTTAGATTCTTATAGCAAAATGGGATAAGTGTTGCCAAAGCTGCATGCGTGTTAGTAAAGCATAGTACTTCTTGTTGCTGAAGATGTTGTGTGAAAGCAGCAAACAAGCCAAATGAGCAGTGGGAGTCAGTCCAGGCTAACCCCCCATCAAGTGAAAGCAGCTATATTCCTGTGTTAAACCATAAGCATGCACTTATCTGATTCTGGAGGTGTCCACAATTGAGGTCCGCTGTTTGTTACCGGTTGCCTCCTGAAATACTGCCTTGTAATTGAGTCCCATGAAACAGTTTGCTGAGCCAGTTGAATGCTGCACGCTGAGACTGCAGCGTGGTAGGACTGTGTGCTTACTTCCTGGTTGGTCACATGTGCGTCTGTGATCCAATGCCTACGATCCTGATCGTTTCACCCACAATGCCAAATGATAGGCGGGGCTTCCTCAGGGCGGGGCTGAGGAAGCCCCGCCTATCATTTGGCATTGTGCAGCATTCAACTGGCTCAGCGTGCAGCATTCAACTGGCTCAGCAAACTGTTTCATGGGACTCAATTACAAGGCAGTATTTCAGGAGGCAACCGGCAACAAACAGCGGACCTCAATTGTGGACACCTCCAGAATCAGATAAGTGCATGCTTATGGTTTAACACAAGAATATAGCTGCTTTCACTTGATGGGGGGTTAGCCTGGACTGACTCCCACTGCTCATTTGGCTTGTTTGCTGCTTTCACACAACATCTTCAGCAATAAGAAGTACTATGCTTTACTAACACGCATGCAGCTTTGGCAGCACTTATCCCATTTTGCTAAAGTCTGGCTGAAGACAATACCGCTATATGTGGAAAATCATCCTGGTGTGATTTGGTTGTTTTCTTCAGCAATACACTCTTGTGAGAATTTTATCTCAATATATGCAGGCATCTCTATGTAAACTGCTGTGTCTCTATGTAACTGCTGTACTGAGGCAATTCATTATGGAGGATGTATTACTATGTTCCACTATCTATCTTATTGCTAATAACCATTGCAATAGCTATTCTTCATACTTGCATGTAATTCACTATCTATCTTATTGCTAATAACCATTGCAATAGCTATTCTTCATACTTGTATGTAATTCTTTGTAATTGTTGCTATACTGCCATTATTGTTGTTCCTGAAATTTTTACAAAGCACCTATCACTACTTAGATCCCTAAAAATTTACCTGTCCGGTAATTATCCCTTGTATTGACTTGGGTACCGTGTACAGCTTGAGTGTAGTAGTGTACTAGATGTCTTTGTATTGTATTTTTGCCAATATTATGATTATGATGTGCACATCTTCAGGGTTTTAATTGGCCACATGTACTATATTGTTTGTTCAACATACTTTACTTTGTGTTGCTAACATATACCCAAGGCCAGCACACAACTGGCCTATTGCTATGTTTAGACAGTTAGGATTTACTTCTTTCTGTACTATTAATAAATTATTTTTTGTTCTCAGTGATTGTACTGGTCAGAGATTCATTCCAATTGTTTAATTTAGCTACACTTTTGAGCCATTTTTTATAAAAAAAGAGTGCTTGATTCCCTATCTATACAGGGCCTTAAGAAATTTTTGATGGTCCTTGTTCTCCTCTCGTAGTTTGTTGAAGAATATATATATATATATATATATATATATATTGATATATTATATATATATATATATACGCAAGAAGACAGGGTCACAGTGTGACTCCTTTTATTTGTATAGAATCTAGGGTAATATCCTCGGAAAGGGGGTTATGGAACAGGGGGGGGGTTAGTATGCATACAATTGATTATTGTGTTTATGCTGCACTTTTGTCAGATGAGGCTTTGTCAGTGTGGAACAGTTAGAGAGAGATTGAGGCGGGCCTTTTATGGCGCGTCTCATTCTCGAGTGCAGGGGCGGTCCTGCATGGCACTCAATGTGACCGGGTGTGGCCTCTGTAACTTCCTTTTTCTCAACCTGCGTTTGCAGGAGACGAAAGCTATTTCTGGTAGTCCGGGTCATAGGAGGTGGTGAGCGCCCCGGCCATTGGGATATAAAGATGCCATTTAATAATTTAATCAAGTCCGTAATAAAGGCGCAAGCTATGGAGGACTCTGATATGTTAGAGGATACTCCCTCTTTATCTAAACCTATTAACTGTGTATACTGTGAGGAGGTTCCGGTCAAACCGCTGTCACAACTCTGTTCCACATGTTTTGACAATATTGCTATATCAAAAAAGAATAAGGTATTTAGTACGACTGAGCCATCCACCTCTGAGGGTTCTCCGTTCTGCGAGGTGCGTTCCCTACAATCATCTCCAATTACACAAGCAGTTCCCCAGGGCACTACTAATCCTCCTGCGGGAGGGGCCCTTTGGCCTCAGACTTCGCCAATCAGTTGCAGACGGCGTTTTTTGCGACCATAAACGCGATGCCTCAGCCTACTAAGCGCAAGAGGAAGGTATGGCACTGCTATCCGTCTCATGGGTCTTTGACTCCGCTGGATTTCTCAGACAGATTATCCACTGAGGACGACTACTCCGACTTATCGGAGTATGTCGCTTCTGGGTCGGAATAGGCTACTTCTATGCCTCCATCCGCGGAGGAACCAGATTTCAAATTCAAGATGGAGCATTTGCGTTTTCTGCTAAAGGAAGTGCTTGCTACGCTGGAGGTTCCGGAACCGAAACTCCCAGAGGAATCGTCAATCCTTAAACTGGATAGGGTTTATGAGGACAGAGTAGTGTCCCAGGCCTTCCCGGTTCCTATCAAAATGGCGAACATTATTAAGAATGAATGGGAGAAACTGGGTTCGCCCTTTTCCCCCTCGTCTTCTTTTAAGAAGCTTTTCCCTGTTCTGGACGCGCAGCTTGAACTGTGGGGAACTGTCCCTAAGGTGGATGGTGCTATCTCCACGCTCGCTAAGAGAACGACCATTCCGCTTGAGGATAGCTCCTCTTTTAAGGAACCCATGGATACAAAGATGGAGTTCATGTCGCGGAAGATGTTCCAACTGACGGGGTCCGTGTTTCAAATGGAGGCGGCAGTCGCTGCGGTGGCTGGTGCGGCTACCTACTGGTATGACGCACTATCAGCAATGGTCAAGGTGGAGACTCCCCTCGATGAGATTCTGGATCGAATCAAAGCCCTAAGGGTAGCGCATTCGTTCATTTATGATGCTAACATGCAGATTATTTGCCTGAGTGCTAAGACATCAGTGTTTTCTGTTTTAGCCCGCAAGGCTCTTTGGCTAAAATCATGGTCTGCTGACATGACGTCTAAGTCTTGCTTGCTTTCCCTACCATTCAAGGGGAAGGTTTTGTTTGGCTCGGGTCTGGATTCTATCTACAGTCACAGGTGGCAAGGGTGCCTTCTTACCTCAGTATAAGAAAGCCAAACCTAAGGGATCTACTTTTCGTCCCTTTCATGCGGACAAGTCTCAGCGCTAGCAGCCTTCCGCAAAATCTCAGCAATCCAAGGGATCTTGGAAGGCAGCAAACTCTTGAAAAAAGCAGTACAAAAAGCCTGCTGAGTCAAAGTCAGCATGAAGAGGCGGCCCCCGACCTGTCCTTGGACCTGGTAGTGGACAGACTATCTCTTTTTGCGGAGGTCTGGAGGGGAGACATTACAGATCCTTGGGTCCTGGAGGTCGTCGGCCAGGAGTACAGGATAGGGTTCAAATCGTATCTGCCCAGAGGCAGGTTCGTCCTGTCAAACATCTCTTCAAGGCCAGAAAAGAGAGACGCCTTCCTGGGGTGTGTGATAGATCTCTCATCTCTCGGGGTAATCGTCCCAGTCCCTCCGGCAGAAAGAGGTCTGGGGCATTATTCAAACGTTTTCGTGGTCCCAAAGAAGGACGTTTAGTCCAATTCTGGACCTAAAAGCCCTAAACAAGTTTCTGTCAGTTCTATCGTTCAAGATGGAGACAATCAGGCCCCTGGTTCAAGAGAAGCATTTCATGACGACTATAGACCTGAATGATGCTTACCTTCGTGTTCCAATCCACAAGGATCACTTCAAATTTCTAAGGTTCGCCTTCCTGGAACAGCACTTCCAGTTTGTGGCCCTTCCATTTGGTCTGGCGACTGCCCCAAGAGTCTTTACAAAGGTTCTGGGAGCTCTTCGCGCAGTAGCGAGAGCCAGTGGGATTGCAGTGGCACCGTATCTGGACAATATCCTGGTCCAGGCTTAATCCTATAGTCTGGCAGTGGATCACACGAGAGCGATTCTCCTTCGGTCCCACGGGTGGAAGATAAACGAAGGAAAGAGTTCATTGGTCCCCAGCAACAGGGTGGAGTTCCTGGGTACGATAATAGATTCTTCAGCAAGGAAAATCTTTTTGACAGACCAGAGACATTGCAAGCTGGCGTCCAACTGTCTAGCCCTACAGACATCCTCCAGGACATATGGAGGTAATCAGGCTCATGGTATCCAGCATAGATATCATTCCATTTACCAGGTTCCATCTCAGACCTCTTCAGCTGTGCATGTTGAGACAATGGAACGGCGATCATTCAGATTTGTCCAAACAGATATCTCTGGACAGACCGGTGAGGGAGTCCCTGTCTTGGTGTATCCGATCGGGGCAGTTGTCTCAGGGGACATCCTTCCTGAGACCATCCTGGGAGATTTTAACCATGAATGCAAGTCTTTTAGGATGGAGAGCCGATTGGGGTGCCAGAAGGGCACAACGCAGATGGAATCGAGCAGATTTTCTGAGCAGACAGATGTTTCATCCAGGGGAATGGTCTCTCCACCCTGAGATGCGGAGATCTGCAGCAGATGAGGGACGCCAGAAATAAATCTCATTGTGTCCAGACTCAATTGCAAGATACCCGTATACAGGTAGCAATCCAGGGATCCCCAGGCGGAACTGATAAACGCCTTTGCGGTACTCTGGGATTTAAATCTAATTTACATATTTCCACCCTTGCCTCTTCTACCTCGAGTAATGGCTCGCATCAAGCAGGAGCAAGCTTTGGCTATTCTAATTGCTCAGTCGTGGCCGTGGAGGACGTGGTTTTGCGGATCTAGTGGCGATGTCGTCATATCCGCCATCAAAGTTACCTTGTCCCAAGGATCTGCTAGTTCAAGGTCCTTTTTAACATCAAAATCTCGATTCTCTGATGCTGACTGCATGGAGATTGAACACTGAGTCTTAGCCAAGAGAGGATTTTCGGAGAGATTAATTGATACTCTCGTTCAGGCCAGGAAGGCGGTCACTAGACTCATCTACCACAAGGTGTGGAGGACCTACTTGTCCTGGTGTGAGGAATGAGGATACCCATGGCATAAGGTCAGGGTACCCAGGATTTTGGCCTTTCTTCAGGACGGTCTAGATAAGGGCCTTGATTTATCTGTACTGTTACATAAGAAGCTTGTGGAGCTTCCTGACATTCAGTCCTTTGGCTCTGGTTAGGATCAGATCTGTCTTCTGGAATCCGGCTCCTCCTTGGAGCTTAAACTTGGTTCTTAAGGTTTTGCAGAGGGCTCCGTTTGAGCCTATGCATGCCCTTGACATTAAAATTCTCTCATGGAAGGTTCTGTTATTGGCTATTGCATCGGCACGTAGAGTCTCTGAGTTGGCGGCCTTGCAATGTGAGCCTCCCTATTTAGTTTTTCATGCTGATAAGGCTGTTCTTCAAACTGGATTGGGATTCCTTCCCAAGGTAGTGTTGAGTCGTAACATCAATCAGGAAATAGTAGTTCCTTCCTTGTGTCCGAACCCTTCTTTTTATCTTCAAGCAACGAAGGAGTTCAGACAGACGTTGTGTTTGTTGTATATTCTGGAAGACGCAGGGGGCAAAGGGCCTCTGCAACTTTTCTATCTTTTTGGTTGAGGAGTATGATCCGTTTGGCATATGAGACAGCGGGACACAAGCCTCCTCAGAGGATTACGGCTCACTCGACTAGAGCTGTGGCCTCTTCTTGAGCCTTTAAGAATTAGGCTTCTATGGAGCAGATTTGACGTTTTTGCTTCGGCAGAAGCAGCTTTTGGGAGAAAGGTTCTGCAGGCTGTGGTGCCCTCAGTATAGGGTCCGCCTCCATTACCCTCCCGTTTTTTTTTTATTCAGTGTCCTCTAGAGCTTGGTTATTTGTTCCCACAAGTGATTAATGAAGCAGTGGACTCTCCTCCCATTAAGATGGAAAACATAAATGATGCTTACCTGATAATTTGATTTCCATCGTGGGCGTAGAGAGACCACTGCAGCCGCCCGTTCTCCGGTAGGCGGGCCTAAATTTATTTTGATCTTCTGGCACCATTTATACCCTGATATTTCTCCTATTCCTCGTTCCCTTGGCAGAATGACTGGGGGATGAGGGGAGTGGGGGAGGTATTTAAGCCTTTGACTGGGGTGTCTTTGCCTCTTCCTGGTGGCCAGGTTCTTATTTCCCACAAGTGATGAATGAAGCAGTGGACTCTCCTCTCACACATGGAAATTAAATTATCAGGTAAGCATAATTTATGTTACTTTAATAATAAGTCTCTATCTCATTTAGGGTTTCCAGGTGTCCAGTATATAAACCGAGGGGGGGGGGGGGTTACACAGAGCAGTAGCCAGTAAAACCACCTCCCTGAAATGAGTTTTTGCAGGTTGGGATGTCTGCATATATACACATCTATAAATACATATATACTGTACATATTTAGACATGTATATGTATGTATCTCTATGTTAAAGCCCATTAAATGTCTTTTTCTTGAGAAATCATATCTGAGCCCTTAAGTTTTTATTTTCTTTTAATAATTTTTATATGACAGTTTTAATGAGTGTAATTGTACTTTAAAATGTGTTTTTGATGTGTTTTGTGCAACTTTTTAGTTGAGCGTAAGTTAACCAGAGTTTTGAAGTTGTTCTAACCTGACACAGATTAAATTAAATTGCTCTCGAGCAAACACGTTTACCTGTAATATGCGAAGAGCCACGATAAATCCCTTTTTGCTCACAGTCAACTGTTAGCGCTCCACTCATAATCTAGCCCTTAAGAGGTTAAACAAACAACAAAAATACAGTTTTGCAAATATCTATATAAAAGCAATAAGTCTTTTCAATAATTTGAATCTTATATCAGACAAAGGCAAACTTAATAATTAAAGATTTATTATGAACAACAAAATTTACAGTGCATACATAAAAAAGCTATTACAAAAACAGAATTACACCAGATAGTTAAAATAAAAGGTGAAAAAATAACATAATATCCTATTAACTCACTACTAGCAAGATAAAATATTTTCTGCCTCGAGAGCTTTGGCGAACAAATGGACATCCAATACAACACAGGTTGGCTCCTCACTGAATGGTAAAGTTCTTAGTTCTCCAAAATATTTTATAGGTTGCTAACTCTGCCCCTTCTGGGAAGACACAGAGAGGTCTGGAATGGGCTTTTATAAGGGTCCATAAACATATGCCAAAGCTACCTGAAAATATATATTATACTATATTTAATATTCAGGTGCTGCTAACCCAGAAACTCAATGATGGATCGTACAGGAAATATTATACAAATTAAGTACCAAATATGATAAGTCTAGTGCAAGAGATGTCTTATATCTTATTCTGATTTAATTTAGCTCTAGCTCTTAATTGACCTCAGAGCTATGTGGCAAAGAGGGGCTCTGTCTCTCATCACTCTACTTTGGCAGCTTAAGGCACCAAGTATCTGGGTGTATGTAATAAGGTTCGCTCAAATTAAACACTATTTATGACTGGAGGTTTTTTAAGGATAGATACAGGGAAATACTCATCTGGAAAAAACAAAATAATGAACTCAAAGAGAAAAAGTTAACCACTCACAACCTAAAATCATGAGGTCTTCATGACACATTAGTTTATAATACTGTCTTACTTTAAGTTAGTTATTTATGTGCATTCTCTTTTCTATAGAAAGGGTTTGTTTTATGCACATTGTCCCAGTTGCATATTGCAACCATACTCGGTGCATAGATTTAGCATGATAAACTTCCTAAAGTTAAATTATCTGGTTACAAATTCTGGAATATATCAGTCCAGTCCAGGTTTGTTTTCTGTAGGTGAGATTTTTTCTGATAATCAGAAATTATTTTCTGATTAGGATATGTAAGAAGATTAGGCTCTACAATTCTGCAGTTGCAGGTTTTATACCCATGCCAGCTTAGTGATCCAACTGTTGATGCCTCTAACAGGTGTCTTATTGGGTGCCCCTAGAATTGCCTTTGTTGAGAGAATATTTCTTTTGTCTCCATCCTTGCTATTTGTTAGGAGGTTTTTCATATTCTTTCTGTCTAAAGACCATAATTCAGCAGAACACTCTACCATACATTTTGATTCAATGTGGGTTTTTTTTCTACTTATTCTAAACCTCTAGTTGCAGCTCCTTTTCCTGGGGCCATTTCAATATTTTTCTGAGTTTTTAAAGATGTTCCCTTTTTATCAGTTTTCTTTTCTAGAATCTTTTACACGGTATCAATTTCCACTTTATCCATAGGATTTCAGGGACCCTATGGAAAATGTAGATTATTTATTTGAAAAGGCCTTTATTTTGTGCAAGAGTATTCCCTATTTTTAACAGCTTTGATATCGCTTAAGTAATTGCAGGCTTTTCACTTTGATGTGGAAATCTGTCTGATCTAGTTTCAGAACTTTTATGCTATTGGAGATTTTCAAACACTTTGAATTTTCTAACCTCATCAAATTACTTATTTGAACATATAAGTTTAGTCATTGTGCATATTAATGCCAAGATATGATTTTTGCAGTACACTCAGAGTTCTATGGCTCATTTCTTGGCCAGCAGACATATTCTTTATGATTGACTTTCTCTCTTTATTTTATTTTCCTTTGATACATACCATTGTTTCTACTGTGTCTGTAGGGAGTCTAAAAGAAAAATACTTTATTTAATAGCCAGTTTCATTCATTAGTCAATCTAGGAACTTAAATGCTCTTCCTTTTCTCAAATTCTAGTTTTTTTCAGAGCTGCCTAGAAGTCTAGTGTTATTTGGAATTAGGAAAAACAATCTAAGAAAACTTCTTTCTCTTTCAAATAACCATTCCGGATTTTATTCTAGTACAGGGTAGGGGTAGGTTATTCCTTTCTTAAAAGGCTTAGTTGCAGTAGGTACAAAATCTCTGGATTGTAATTATAATTTGCCTCCCGTTGGGCTCCAAGCCTACATTTTTTTCTGTAAAGGTTTTTATGACTTATTTTATGAAAGAACCTTTACAGTCAGTTTTTTTCTCAGCTATTGATCTGGAACCTAGGGATGTAGTAGTGGTGGTTCCAATTTTTGGAATAAGATCAAGGATTTTAATATAATTTGTTTTTGGCCCTAAGGACGAGAGACCTGTATGGCCTACTTTGAAGATTGGAGTCTGTTTGGTTAATTCCTATTCTCAAGGACCACCACCAATTCCTAAATTTGTCTTCTAGACAAATGCCTTCTGTTTGTGTCTATTTCTTTGGGGCTTAAGTAGTTCCCCAATTTTTTTTTTTTTTTTGTTTGCATTGAGGATGTTTGGCTTGCTATTTCATTTGTGCAGGGATTACAATCTGTTTTCTTAGTAATCCTTTTGGATTTCTCTGTAAATCTGTCTCTGTCCTAGTGGTGTATTGCCAGTTTACTTTTACCAATGCCAGTCTCTCATTGAGGTTTAGTTTGTAATTTAAAGAGAACGCAAGGAGTTGGTTTCCATAGGAGGTGACGTTACCAATACATTTCTTCATACTTTGTGCAATCTTCTTATTTCTCAGTTTCAACTTTTGTGTCTGTTTGTTTTTTCAAGTCAGACAATGCCACTGCAGTGGCATATTTTGCTCTTCAGAAAGGATCTTCGATTTTTCCTTAGCAATATGTCAGGGTTACCTGTGAATAGCATTAACTAAACTACATATGTATCAAATACATTTTGATATTTTATTTCAGCTAAGATCTTCTTTGACATGAATTAAGTGGGCTATGGCCACAACAGACCAACCCCCTTTTCCTGATTACAAAACATCAGAGAACAAAGGAATTGTTTTCAAAGGTTTGCTGCCTAAGGTGTGAAGTTAAATTTCCTATCAGGTAACCACTGATCCCCTCGCTGCTCAAGACATCTAAGAGAGAGCAAAAGGGAAACATTTGTTTCAATTAGTGAAGTTGACAAACCCCTACAATGAGATAGTCAGTCTACAATATTCAACTCTTTTGAAGCTGAAGTGAATACAGAGAAAAACACAGTTTTAAGGGGAAAGTGACCATTCACAATCCGACGCAAATTGGTACATGCTGAGTTTTTAATAAACATCCTCCCCAGACTTGGTGACAACTTAGATTTTAAATAGCAGAATGTATACTTAGAATGTCATATAAATGATTTGTCTATAATTTTCAAATCTATTTAAAATACTCAAATAATATAAATAAATATATATATATATATATATATATATATACAGGTAGTCGTCGACTTACGACCGCATTACGTTCTGACCGTCCGGTCGTAAGACGATTTGGACGTAAGTCGGACGATATATCTACGGCATGTAAATAAAATGGTCTAATGTAGGGTTTAGGCAGATAG